>NW_012107130.1:995144-998423 GCF_000951045.1 Mandrillus leucophaeus | reverse complement strand
CCCAGCTAAATTTTTGTATTTTTAGTAGAGACGGGGTTTCACCGTGTTAGCCAGGATGGTCTCGATCTCCTGACCTCGTGATCCGCCCGCCTCAGCCTCCCAAAGTGCTGGGATTACAGGCATGAGCCACCGCGCCCAGCAGAACACTTTTCTTTTGTATTTTTATGAGGCCTTCCTGAGAGCTTACTGACAATGCAGATGATCAATTACAAGGCTGAAGAGTTATGTTGCGTAAGGCTCTGTGCTTCTAAACACTCCAACAAAATATCAGCTAACACGACTGTACTTACACTTCCTGGGGTCCAAGATCTTCTATCTACTGGATGTCCTTGCCCTCCTTCTCCAGTTTGAACTGGAAAAATGAAAATTCCACCTCCCTCCGTGTAATCAGGAAATATGTTTAACCAGAATGCCCAAACCTGTGTTTATATCTGAGATGTAGATTAAAATGACAAGTGATGGCCGGGCGCGGTGGCTCACGCCTGTAATCCCAGCACTTTGGGAAGCTGAGGCGGGCGGATCATAAGGTCAGGAGTGACCAGCCTGACCAACAAGGCAAAACCCTGTCTCTACTAAAAATACAAAAATTAGCCAGGCGCGGTGTGGCACGTGCCTGTAATCCCAGCTACTTAGGAGGCTGAGGCAGGAGAATCGCTTGAACCAGGTAGGCGAAGGCTGCAGTAAGCCGAAATCGCGCCACTGCACTCCAGCCTGGGCGACAGAGCAAGACTCCGTCTCAAAAAAAAAAAAAAAAAGACAAGTGATATACTTAGAATGTCACTTGGTCTATCTGAAATGTGATACCAGACACTAAGAGGTAATTTCTCTTTTTGTCAACCCATTTCCCCAACTATTATGCCACTAAGTCTTCCTTCCCCAAGCCATACAGATATCAAATGGGACAAGAATCATGAGGAAATTTTATCCAACACAGTACCTCCTCACTTTTAACACCTATTGGGCAAAGGAGGGAGCCTGGCTCGTTGTTAATCAGCACGCCACGAACCACATTAGCAAAAGGCTGGAACCCAGGCCTTGCCTCCCTCCCTCAGAGTGCAGTTAATTTGAAACAAACAAACAAACAAACAAACAAAAACATCGAAAAGGGAAGTCATCCTGATTTTTGCTTTCATCTGTCAGGGTCCTAATATATGGGCCAAAGTGTCCACTCCCCGGGACAAATTGTCTTCTGTATTGCTTGGCAGCTATGGAGGGGGAAGAAAAGTACCATTGAAAACTGGACCCCGTGAATGGTTATTACTCCCCAATTCTTTGTTATTAGTGTGAAGTTATTCCTTCTATAAGAAAAGATACGGCGAGTCACCTTAATTCCGAACACTGAGACTTTATTAGTATGGAAGTCACATTCTTGCCACAAAGCTGTATCTTTGTATGCATAGTTTGGGAGTTTTCTCTGTAAATTGTTAACTGAAACTCCTGCCATCGCTGCCTCCAGAGGAGAGAAGGTGGCTCAGGGTCGGGGCGCTGCTTCGGTCCCCATTGCAGGTGACACTTTCCACCTCCCCAGTCCCGACCTAGTCGCTGGCGGGCGGCGGGAGAGGCCTGACCCCACTCCTCTTTCCGCACTGCCACTCCCACGCCCTGGTCTTTTCCCTCCCAAACGCTTTCCAGTCCCGGCCTGAGCCTCTAAAGACAGAAATAACCTGCAGTGGGGGTCGGGGCGCGGACTTGGGCCTCTGCCCCTGGCTCTCTGCCCCTTCGACCCCTGTGTCCGGGAAGAAGAGGGGCGAGCCCGGGGGAGCCCCGGCTTTCCCGTGCGCAGACATACCTGGAAACGTGGTTGCGGTCTGGAGAGCCCGGACCTCTCTTCCTCAAAGCCAATCACCACCGGCGCGCGGCAGCCCCTCGTTTGGCTCAGGCCACCGCGACCCTGCCGGGCCGGCTCCGGCCTGAGCCACCGCAGTGCAGCGCCAGAGCGGGCCGCGCGGTTGCCTAGCAACGGACCTGCCAGATTTAAAGGGACCGGCACTCGGGCCGCGCGCAGGGGGCCGCGCGCTGGCGTCCAGCAGTCAAAGCCTGGCCTGAGGACTGAGCATGCCGGGTGGAGCGGGTACCGCGGCGGCTTCTGCCCGGCAAGAAATAGGAGCTCATGGGAGGAGAGCTGAGTCAGGTTGGGAATCGGCCAGAAACTGCAAGGCAGCCCCACCCGCAGTGGGATTATTACGGAGGTCTGCGTGACTCACAAAGCCACCTGGACACTGTGACTGTGTGGGGGTCAAGACTACGTAGCATAGGGCCATTTCCTAGGCCTGCTGTTATTAGCATGACATAGTGGAGGGTTTGCCCTGGAAGGTCGCCAGGATTTGGTGCAGGGTTGCTAACTATGCAGGAGTTCCATCTCACCCTCCATCCCCACGCACACCCTCACGCATTAGCACAATGGTCTGACTTCTGACCAAGGTTTTAAGGACGTTAGGTCAGGAGAGCATTGTGCCGTGGCTATGCCCCTACGGAAGACTGGGCTTGTATCTCAGAGAGCCCATGGTTTCCTCATTTGCCGCTCAGGAATTTCTCTAAATCACTCTTGCACCCTACTTGAATTTAAAACCCATTGGGGGCAACTAGTTCCACACTACTGACAGTGTAAAATTGTTTCCTTTTATTAGTTCCCAAAGTACTCTCTTCCTACTTCAAAGGTTGCTCACAACTTCCAGGATTTGGTTGGGTGACAAGTCAATGCTTTTCACTGTGTTATAGATTTTAAACATTGTATTTTGTTGAATCAACAAATGATCTTCTCAGACTTAGGCCAGGCGCAGTGGCTCACACCTATAATCCCAGCCCTTCGGGAGGCCGAGGCGGGCGGATTACTTGAGGTCAGGAGTTCGAGACCAGCCTGGCCAACATGGGGAAACCCATCTCTACGAAAAGCACAAAAGTTAGCCTGGCGTGGTGGCACACGCCTGTAGTCCCAGCTACTAGGGAGGCTAAGGCAGGTGAATCGCTTGAACCTGGGAGGCGTGAGCTGAGATCATGCCACTGCACGCCAGCCTGGGTGAAACAGTGAGACTCCATCTCAAAAAATAAATAAATAGGCAGGGCACGGTGACTTATGCCTGTAATCCCAGCAATTTGGGAGGCCAAGGTGGGCGGATCACCTGAGGTCAGGGGTTCGAGACCAGCCTGGCCAACATGGTGAAACCTCATCTCTACTAAAAATACCAAAAAAAAAAAAAAAAAAAAAATTAGCCTGGTGTGGTGGCACACATCTGTAGTCCCAGCTACGCGGGAGGCTGAGGCATGAGAATCACTTGAACC
>NW_012107130.1:992773-994814 GCF_000951045.1 Mandrillus leucophaeus | reverse complement strand
TGGGAGGATTGAGCGAGCTCAGGGGGTTGAGGCTGAAGTGAGCTATGACCATGCCACTGCACTCCAGCCTGGGAAACAGAGCGACACTCTGTCTCAAAAAAAAAAAAAAAAAAAAAAAAAAAAAAAAGATTTAGGTTTCAAATTTTCAGGACCATCTCTCTTCACAAATTTAGATCTGCCTGCAAAATTCCATTATTCTTCCAGGCAGAGTAGGTAGGGACTGGAAAACAGTTCTGGAAGAATGCCAAAGGCTTTTTCCCATCTCGCAAGGGTCCTTCCTCTCAAATTTTGTAAACTGGGAATGATGGTTGGAAAAGGTTATCTCCAACCTGTGTTGAGTAACCTGTCATTACCCTTAGTCGCTTAGTAGCGCTCAAGAAGGGGCATGGCTTTTAGTCAGTAACCAGGGGCAGTAAGGTGAAGACAAAGGGCTCCTCTTAGCATAAAGAACTTTCTCCCCTTATTCTTGGATAGTCTGTTCTCTGGACCCTTAGAAAAACTGCTCCACCAAACTAGGAAAAAAGTCTGTTACAAAGGAAATCACTAGTTTTGCTTCTTTCTCAACTGTCCAATTTACTCTCACTTCAGAGCAGTGGTTCTCAACCTTTTTTTAAAATTTTCTTTTTCCTGCTTCCACTGTTTCCAGACACAAAAACACTCCCATCACTACCCTCTTTCCTCAGAAGATTCTGACCTGCCCCCATAGGGGAGATTCCCCATTCTCCACCTTCTTTCACTGACTTGCAGAAAACTATTAAATACCAAAAGAAGGACGCAAATGAACTGTCTGAAGTCAAGATGGATCAATACGTATTACCGTGCAAAATTGTGGGGAAGAAGGAAAAGGAAGTTTCTGAGAAAGGAACTGAGTGTGGACTATGGTGGAAGAAAGACTGAAGGAGTCAGATATCTTGGCCCCCACATTTTAGAACTGCGAGCCTCAGATTCTTCAGGTGTAAAATAGGGACAATATATTGGTTTCACAGGTGATTAAGAAAAACGAATGAAAATGGAAATGAAAGCAATTTTTAAAGTGTACTGTAAACAATGGGTTTTGTTCATTTTCAGGTTTTCCTTACCCTCCCTTTGAACATAAACCAGCCAGTTAAACAACCTAAACTTTCTCCAGAGATAGGTACTCCAAAGTGGCCAGCCAGAAGTCATCAGACCTCAGAAAAAGTTAGTTTGAAAAAAAAAGTAGGTACTATTAAAACAAATATAAGGAAGCCTAAATTCCAATCTCAGATTGATTTCATCTGCATCCTCAGGGAAAAATTAGCCCTAACTTCTGTAAGTTAGTTGTTGATGTCCCCAAATTTCAGAAGCTGAATTGATTTTATCTAAACAAAAAAGTGGTAGTCTTTTCTACACCCTAATATATCAGCATTTTAAAATCACCAATTGCTTCACCAAGAGCTTTCCAAATGTCCCACTGTATTTCAGAGGCACCAATAACTTCTCAGAAATGAGTATTCGCTTGAAGACTAGCAAGGATGACTTTGCACTCTGGATTGTTCCTGTGCTTCTGTGGCATTTCACACAGACCTTTATTATACAAATATGCTATGATGGCCTGGCATTGTTACCTGATACATAGTAGCCCTGTATAAATATTTGTTTAATGAATGATCCTTAATATTCTTCCTGAAATCTCTACAATGCTTTGATTCTAAGTTAGTTTTTAAAAATTTTTTTGACGTAATTTCTCCTCTGGCTTATAAAGTTTTGGGGGTGGTATTTTAGGGAAAGCACTTTTTTTCCCCTTGAAGTTTATTTGGCTTAGCTAAAAGTCTTTAGAACACTTTCCTTTTTCTTTTTTTTGAGATGGAGTCTCGCTCTGTCACCCAGGCTGGAGTGCAGTGGTGCAATCTCGGCTCACTGCAAGCTCCGCCCCCGGATTCACGCCATTCTCCTGTCTCAGCCTCCCGAGTAGCTGGGACTACAGGCGCCCGCCACCACGCCCAGCTAAATTTTTGTATTTTTAGTAGAGACGGGGTTTCACCGTGTTAGCCAGGATGGTCTCGATCTCCTGACCTCGTGA
>NW_012107130.1:972703-989212 GCF_000951045.1 Mandrillus leucophaeus | reverse complement strand
CGGATCACCTGAGGTCAGGGGTTCGAGACCAGCCTGGCCAACATGGTGAAACCTCATCTCTACTAAAAATACCAAAAAAAAAAAAAAAAAAAAAAAATTAGCCTGGTGTGGTGGCACACATCTGTAGTCCCAGCTACGCGGGAGGCTGAGGCATGAGAATCACTTGAACCTGGGAGGCGGAGGTTGCAGTGAGCCAAGATCACACCACTGCTCTCCAGCCTGGGCAACAGAGTGAGACTCCATCTCTAAATAAATAAATGAATAAATATCTTCTCAGATTTTGATTATCCTGGTAGACCAGTATTAATTCTTCCGTCACCACGATGGACCTGACTCAGGCCATGGGACCTGAAACCATGGGTCTGGGGTGTCTGAAATAGTAGCAAGAGTGATTCTTAGGAAAGCTAGAATTTTCTAGGAAGCATGAGGGTGAAAAGAAATATTGGCTTTGGAATCTCAAGTGAAAGGAGATTTAAGAATTTTTTTAAAGTGCCAGTCTAATTTATCAAGGACCTAGCAAGAGAGTGACTTAGGAACAATACCAGGATACATTTCAAAGCTTCAAAACTTCTTGGGAACTGGATGTAACAGGTGTTTGGGAGCTGGCAAAGCTTTATTTAGGTGCCCTGAGGCCTAGTTCTCAATCCCCTTTTTCCTCCTTAGAGAATCAAAGTCAAAAAGGGTTGGAGGTAGGAAGAGTCCTAATGTCAATGTGTGTTTTATTATTGACTGACTCCTTCAGAATTAGTTTGTGGGATTCTGACAGAACTTCTTTCCTTGACATTGAGTCTCCAAATTGCCGTGCATCTTGCATGTTTTTTTTTTGTTTTTTTTTTTTCTTGAGACAGTCTGGCCCTGTCACCCAGGCTGGAGTGCAGTGGTGTGATCTTAGCTCACTGAAACCTCTGCCTTCCGGGTTCAAGTGATTCTCCTGCCCCAGCCTCCAGAGCAGCTAGGACTACAGGCCCGCACCACCATGTCTGGCTCGTTTTCGTATTTTTAGTAGAGAAAGGATTTCTCCATGTTGGCCAGGCTGAACTTGAACTCCTGACCTCAAGTGATCTTGCCCGCCTTGGCCTCCCAAAGTGCTAGGATTACAGCCATGAGTCACCGCACCAGGCCTATCATTTGTTTTAATTATTTTAAAAGGATCCCATTTATTTCTGCTTGAGGTAAGATCCCTTATAATAAAGGAATCTTTCTTAATTGCTCCATGCCTCACTTTCCTCATTTGTACAATGGGAATACTAATTGGACTTAACTCATGAGTGTTGTGAGGATCAAGTGAGTTAATGTTTTTAAGACCCTTAGAACGGTACCTGACACAGAATAAATCCTATATAACTGTTTGCTATTATTATTATATTGCCTTATACATTCCTTACTTTCCTAAAATGTAAATACAAACACACTGATGGTGATAATTCAGGGTGTGTTCTGGAAAATGGAGTCAGAAATCTTGAGACCCAGAATTCCAAGCCTCTATTTCAGATAGAGTTTCAGATTCTCACCAAGCAACTCCACACCACCCCCATATTAGTGAATAAAAGGCACAAAGATTGCCTTGGTCTTGCCGTAATTATCTTTTTAAATATGGTGGGTCACTCTTTGTACCAGAGGTATCATATGGCAGAGGATCAACAACGATGAGGACAGGCAGTTTTGTTATTCAAAGCTACTGCAGACTTGGAGATAGGTTTTCAAATATGTAAGTCAGAAAACATTTACTATCCTCTGGAAGATTTACGAATACTAAGACAACAAAGCACTTGATATTGTATTAATAGAATTATGCAGTCATACAATGGAGCCCAGCCTTCTCATTTCACCACGTAGGAGACTGAGACCCAGAGAAGTAATGTGATTTTTTCTTTGATCATGCAGCAAAATAGGCTACTCTTGATTGCCCTGGAAAATGATCCTAGTTTCAGTAGCCTCAAACCCAAACTTGGGCTATTTGGGGCAATGAAAACATAAACATTTATAAGCATATATATATATATATATATATTTTGCGATGGGGTCTCACTCTGTCGCTGAGGCTGGAGTGCAGTGGTGTCATCTCAACTCACTGCAACTTCTGCTTCCCGGGTTCAAGTGGTTCTCCTGCCTCAGCCTCTCAAGAAGCTGGGATTTAAGCGTGTGCCACCACGCCTGGCTAATTTTTTGTATTTTTAGTAGAGACAGAGTTTTACCATGTTGGCCAGGCTGGTCTCAAACTCCTGACCTCAGGTGATCTACCCGCCTCAGCCTCCCAAAGTGCTGAGATTACAGATGTGAGCCACTGCACCTGGTCTATAAGCATATATTACATGTGGATAAACTATTTGTGTGGATAATAATAATACTTAACATTTATCACACCCTACATCCTATATACATCAGCAAATCCTGTTGGCCGTACCTTCCTAACATGTCCGGAATCTGACAGCTTCTCACCATTTCCACCTTTACCATCCCTCCTCTGGTCCTCATAGTCTTTTGACTGGATGTTGCAATAGCCTCCTGCTTCTACACTTGCCCGCTGTATTCTTTTCCTACAGCTGCCATAATGAAGTATCACAAACTGGGTGGCTTAAAGCAACAGACGCTTATTCTTTCACAGTTCTGGAGGCTTAGAAGCCCAAAACTAAGGTGGTTTGAGGTGGGTTCCTTCTAGAGGGCCTGAGTGAGAATCTGTCTCTCCTAGCTTCTGGTGGTTGCCAGCAATCCTCAACTCTGCACGGCTTGCAGATGCATCACTCCAATCTCTGCCTCCGTCTTCCCATAGTCTTCTCCCTATGTGTCTGTGTGTCTTCACACGGCTGTCCTCCTTCTGTGGGTGTCTGTGTGCCCAAATTCCCTTCCTCTTCTCATAAGGATGCCAGTTGTTGGCCTAGGGCCCACCCTAATCCAATATGACCTCATCTTAACTTGATTGCATCTGTAAAGACCTTTCTTTCTTTCTTTCTTTCTTTCTTTCTTTCTTTCTTTCTTTCTTTCTTTCTTTCTTTCTTTCTTTCTTTCTTTCTCTCTCTCTCTCTCTCTCCTTCCTTCTTTCTTTCTTTTCTTTTCTTTTCTTTCTTTCTTTCTTTCTTTCTTTCTTTCTTTCTTTCTTTCTTTCTTTCTTTCTCTCTCTCTCTCTCTCTCCTTCCTTCTTTCTTTCTTTTCTTTTCTTTTCTTTCTTTCTTTCTTTCTTCCTTCCTTTCTTCCTTTCTTCCTTTCTTTCCTTTCTTTCCTTTCTTTTCTTTCTTTTCTTTCTTTTTTGAGAGACAGTCTGGCCCTGTCACCCAGGCTGGAGTGCAGTGGTGTGATCTTAGCTCACTGAAACCTCTGCCTTCCGGGTTCAAGTGATTCTCCTGCCTCAGCCTCCTGAGTAGCTGGGATTACAGGCGTGCACCATCATGCCCAGCTAATTTTTGAATTTTTAGTAGAAATGGGGTTTCACCATGTTGGTCAGACTGGTCTCGAACTCCTGACCTCATGATCCACCCACCTCCACCTCCCAAAGTGCTGGGATTATAGGCATGAGCCACCGAGTCCAGCCCTGTAAAGACTCTATTTCTAAATAAGATCAAGTTAATAGGTATTGGGGGTTAGGATTTGAACATATCTTTTGGGGGGACACAATTCAACCCACAACACCTGCCCAGCGTCTATTCTCAGCACAGTATCCAGAGAAACCATTACAAAATACTAAGTCAAGTCATGTTACAACTCTGCTCAAAAGCCTACAAAGGCTCTTGATTTGATTTTAGTAAAAGCCAAAGCCTTTGTAATAGGCCCTACCGGATTCGAATCAAGAATCCTCTAACTCCACACCCATACCCACAATACCTCTCTGATCTCCTCTCCTACACCTTTGGCCCTTGCTGATACCACTCAACAACAGTGGCTGCCTTGTTGTTCGGAGAATACACAGGCACCCTCCCACCATTAGGGGCTTTGCTCAACCTGTTCCCTTTGCCTTGAATGCTCTTTTCCAAGACATCTACACATCTTACTTCCTTACCTCCCTCAAATCTTTGTTCAAATCCTAGCTTCTTGGTGACACCTACTGCTACCTTATAGCCTCCCTAGCACTCCCACTATTCTTTACCATGCTCTAATTTTTTTAATATAGCACTTATTTTCTAAGATACTCCAGTATGTTATCTTCTGTTCTTCCTGCACCCCTTGCCCCCAGTCTGCACTACACCATAAACTCCAAGAGGGCAGGGATCTTTGATTCGTTCACTGATACATACTAAACACCAAGCACATTACTTGGCACATGGTAGGCATGGAACAGTTAATGAATGAATAGATGAATGGATTAATGAATTGAGCTCACACCATGTGCCAGGAGTGTTTCATTTAATCTTCACAACAATCTTATGATGTAGGTACTATTATTACAATCTCCCTCATGTCACTTTCTCTTCATTTCTCTATTCCTATATTTTACAGATGAGAAAACTGAAGCACACAGAGATTAAGTAACCTGCCTAATGTCACACAATTAGTAAGTGGAGCTGGGGTTTGAACTCAGGAAGGTCTGGCTCTGGAGTCTTTCAATGACTATGCAGCATTGACATATAAGAGAGCATCTGACCACGAGTGTCAGGGAGACCTTATATCCCAGCTATGTCTTGTTCTGACATTCACATTTTCTAACAGCAAGTGATGAATAGTAATAGTTTTCAAACTATTCATGCCATATTTTGCTAAGATACACTTTGATGATGTTTATACATTGCATCACACAAACTCTGGAAACTATATGGGTACAAATACCAGCTCCACTATCTAACTGATACATGTTCTTGAGCAATCTGCTTAGCTTCTCTGTATCCTAGGTTCTTCCTGAGTAAACTGGGAGTAATTGTAACACCTACTTCACAGGGTGGCTGTAAGGATAAATTAGTTGCTATATGTAAAGCAATTAGAACAGTGCTTGGTAAATAGAAAGTACTGAATAGGTCTTAACTGTTAGTAGTTTTCTGTAAGTAACAAATTTTGATGTAGTCTTGCCTATAATATAGAAGTTGTTATACAAATTTACCCCTGATGTTAGAAGTCATAATAAAGGTTATCTTGTTGAGATATGGGTAGTAACTGGAAAAGAGTACAAGGCAGGTTTAGGGGTTATGGTAATGTTCTATTTCTTTCGTTTTTGTTTGTTTGTTTGAGACAGCATCTTGCACTGTCACCCAGGCTGGAGTGCAGTGGCACCATCTCTGCTCACTGCAGCCTCCACCTCCTGGGTTCAAGCAGTTCTCGAGCCTCAGCCTCCCGAGTAGCTGGGACTACAGGTGTGCACCACCACGCCCGGCTAAGTTTTGTATTTTTAGTAGAGACATGGTTTCACCATGTTGGCCAGGCTGGTCTCAAACTCCTGACCTCAAGTGATCCACCTGCCTCTGCCTCCCAAAGTGCTGGGATTACAGGCATGAGCCACCATGCCTGGCCGGTCATGTTCTATTTCTTGATGTGGGCATGGTTATGTGGATTTGTTTACTTTGTGAAAAGCATGGAAATGTACACTTAAGTTTCGGACTTTTTTATTTGTTTGTTTATTTGCATACCTCAATACAAATTCGATTTAAAAACAACTGAAGGCAGCCTCCCCCATATCACTTTCTCTTAATTTCTGTATTCCTTTTAAAAAATTTCTCCAAATTCCCACTTATTCAAGTAACATTTGCTGAGCACCTCAATATGCCTGGAATTGGACTGAAAGCTAAAAGTATTTAAATAGACAAATGTAATAAAGGCAGTGATGGGTGTATGCACAAATTAAGGAGGGCTCAGAGAAAGGAGTGATCCATCAGATGGGAAAGGGGCTTGAGTCAAAGAAGTCTCAAGCCCCTTGGAAGCTGAATCATCTGAGCTGGGTCTTGAAAGATGAATAGCAGTTCACATATACAAAGGAGGTAAACGCAGAAGGAACAGCACGTGTAAAGGCACAGAAGTATGAAACAGCAAACAGCATGACAGGTTAGAAATCTTTTTTTTGTTTGTTTGGTTTTTTTGAGACAGTCTCGCTCTCTCGCTCTGTCACCCAGGCTGGAGTACAGTGGTGTGATCTCGGCTCACTGCAATCTCCGCCTCCCAGGCTCAAGTGCTTCTTGTCCCTCAGCCTTCTGAGTAGCTGGAATTACAGGCACGTGCCACCATGTCCAGCTAATTTTTTGTATTTTTAGTAGAGACGAGGTTTCACCGTGCTAACCAGGATGGTCTTGATCTCCTGACCTTGTGATCTGCCTGCCTTGGCCTCCCAAAGTCCAGAGATTACAGGTGTGAGCCACCGCACCTGGCCTTGATGGGTTAGAAATCTTAAACTAATTCAGATTTACTGGAGCTTAAAGTGGAAGGCAGGAGTTGGGAGGGGATTCAGTGAGAGTAAGAGCCCACAGAAAAAGGTGCTACTTGTAGGTGAAGTTACTTTTGTTTAACAGATTAAAATATTTGAAAATCCAAATAGATGCATTTATATATTTGATTTGCCTTACTAAATCATTTGGTTGGATTCAGAAAACACTTTTTCATTTATTTACAACATATCAGGTAGTGTACTAAGTCTGTGTATTCAAAAACGACTAAAATCAGGCTGGCTTGGTGGCTCACACCTGTAATTCCAGCATTTTGGGAAGCTGAAGTAGGAGGATCACTTGAGATTAGCCTGAGCAATAGAGTGAGACCCTAGCTCTACAAAAATTAAAAATAAAAATAAATTTTCCGGGCGTGGTGGCACACGCCTATAGTCCCAGCTACTCAGGAGGCTGAGCTGGAAGGATTGATTGAGCCCAGTAGTTTGAGGTTGGAGTGAGCCACGATTGTGCCACCGCATTCCAACCTGAGTGACAGAGGGAGACCTGTCTCTAAAAAATTAAAAATAAAAAAAATTAGGAAAATCAACAAACTCAAGCGCAATAAATTTGAAGAAAATGACACTAAGGCCCATGATAATCAAATTGCTTAAAATCAGTGATAGAGAAAATCCTCAAGGCAGCCAGAGGAAAAAACAACACATTATATACACAGGACAGGAAAAAAAAAAATGCAAGCCAGAAGACAGTGGAGCAACATCTTTTTTTTTTTTTTTTTTTTTGAGACGGCGTCCTGCTCTGTCGCCCAGGCTGGAGTGCAGTGGTGCAATCTCGGCTCACTGCAACCTCCGCCTCCTGGGTTCAAGTGATTCTCCTGTCTCAGACTCCCAAGTAGCTGGGATTACAGGTGCATGCCACCACGCCCAGCTAATTTTTGTATTTTTAGCAGAGATGGAGTTTCACCATGTTGGCCAGGCTGGTCTCAAACTCCTGACCTCAGGAGATCCACCTACATCTGCTTGCCAAAATGCTGGGATTACAGGCGTGAGCCACTGCACCCGACTGGAAGAACATCTTTTAAGAAGTGAAAGTAAAAAAAAAAAAAAAAACTTTCAACCTAGACTTCTTCAACCAGCAAAACAAAAGCAAAATAAGGACTTTTTCAGGTATGCAAAAGCTGAAAGAATTAGTCATTAGAAGACCTGCAGTACAAGAAATGTTAAAGGAAGTCCTTCAGTATTAATACGAGATAAAAAATATAATATGGATCTACACTAAGAAATGCAAAGCACTGAAAATGGTAAATATGTGAGTAGGTATAAAGACTTTATTCTTATTGTTTAAATCTCCAAAGATAGTCAACTGTCTTAAGCAAAAATGATTGATATTTTATGAGATTATAACATATGTCAAAATAAAATATATGAGAAAATAGCACAAATGTTGGGAGGGAAGAAATGGAAGTATGATATTATAAAGTTCTTGCACAATATAAATCACTTGAAGGTAGAATCTAATAGGTAAAGCATATTTACAGGTAGTGCTCATTTTGCACGGTTTCAGTACGCACAAATTTCAGTTACACAGTTTGGTTAAATAACACCAGTCCCCCAATAACACAGTTCAAATTTTACTTGCCATAGTATATTAACTATAATTACGTAAAGTACAGAATTTGTTGCTAGCTCATCAGTTCACAGATAACTACATAAATAACAGATATGCATCATGATCAGTGGCCAATCACATCACTTCTTTCAAAGCTTGCCAGCTATTGGTCATTGTGCAACTGTTATTCAGTTGATGCACAGACAACAAAGCATGTAGATATTTTGACTCCATGAATCCCAGTGATAAACCCAAGTGACATTTTACAAAGATCAATTAAAAAGAGAGAAAACTGGACAACAAAGATGAGGTTGCAACAAAGAAATAGAAAGTAAGAATATTGGAAATGAGATTTGAATACAATATATATGGAGTCACAGAACAAATTGTTGATCATGGGAATGTTGACATCATTCCAAAGACTCTAGATATGCAACCAGAGGAACCTAGTGAAGATAAACTCACCAACATAAAGGAGGAAACTGATTGTGGTGAAAAGAATGAAGATGCTCAAGAAGAAGTAATGCCAGGGGTAAAAAAATCCCTCCACATTAAAGGAAATTTTGGAGACATTTAGTGATATCGAAAGCAGAGAGAATAAAATGTTGAAAGTGGATTCAAAATTGGAAAGGACCATGATGGCTGCGTGTGATGGCTCATGCCTGTAATCCCAACACTTTGGGAGGCTGAGGCAGGAGGATTGCTTGAGCCCAAGGGTTCAAGACCAGCCTGGGAAACATAGACTCTGACTCTACAAAAAATTTTTAAAAATTAGCCAGGTGTGATGGCATGCACCTGTAGTCCCAGCTAGTCAGGAGGCTGAGGCAGGAGGGTCTCTTGAGCCCAGAAGGTTGAGGCTGCAGTGAACCATGATTGTGCCACTGCACTCCAGCCTGGGCGACAGAGCAAGACCCTGTCTCTACAAAAATTTTTTTAAAAATTAGCCAGGCATAGTCCTGCATGCCTATAGTCCTAGCTACTTGGAAGGCTGAAGTGGGAGGATCATTGGAGCCCAGGAGTTCAAGGCTGCAGTGAGCTATGACTGTGCCACTGCACTGTAGCCTGGGCAACAGAGCAAGACCTTGTCTCAAAATAAATAAATAAATAAATGACCATGACAATTTGCCAAGGCGTAGAAAAAATGCTTGCTTCAGATAGTCATGCAATGAGAAATCCTTACTGTTCAAACTATTTTGATAAGTTTTTCTTAATTAAACTTTTAAATTCTGAGATAACTGCACATTTACATGCAGTTGTAAGAAATAACATAGTGATTCTGTGTGTCTTTTTTTTTTTTTTTTTTGAGATGGAGTTTCACTCTTGCTGCCCAGGTTGGAGTGCAATGGCGTGATCTTGGCTCACTGCAACCTCTGCCTTCTGGGTTCAAGCGATTCTCCTGCCTCAGCTTCCTGAGTAGCTAGGATTACAGGCAGCTGCCACCACGCCTAGCTAATTTCTGTATTTTTAGTAGAGATGGGATTTCATGATGTTGGTCAGGCTGGTCTCAAACTCCTAACCTTAGATGATCCACCTGCCTTGGCCTCCTAAAGTGCTGGGATTACAGGTGTGAGCTACCTTGCCCGGCCCCATGTACCCTTTACCCAGTTCCCACCAGTTTCCATCACCACAAGAACCCCTCCTGTTGCTTTTTTATAGTTACACCCATTTTCCTCCCACATCCCCTTCACTCCTGATAATCACTAATCTGTTCTCCATTTCTATAATGTTGTCATTTCCAGAAAGTTATGCACATGAAATAATAAAGTATGTAACCTATTAAGATTGGCTTTATTCATTCATCATAATTCTTTGGTAATTCATCCAGGTTGTTGCACGCATGGATAGTTCATTTCTTTTTATTGCTGAGTAGTATTCTATGATATATACCACAGTTTGTTTACCCATTTACCTTTTGGAGGACATTCAGGTTGTTTAACATTTGGGGCTACTACAAAGAAAGCTACTATAAATATTTATGTAGCAGTTTTTGTATGAATACAAGTTTTCATTTGTCTGGCATAAATGCCCAGTAGTGCAGTTACTGGATCATATGGTGGTTGCAGGTTTAGTGTTTTTAAGAAACTGTCAAGCTATTTTTCAGAGTGGCTGTACCATTTACATTCTCAACAGCAATGAATGAGTGATCCAGTTTATCTGCATCATTTTCAGCATTTGGTATTGGCACTATTTTATGTTTTAGTCATTTTGCTAGTCATGCAGTGATATCTCCTTTTTTTTTTTTTTTTTTTTTTAAAAACAGAGTCTCTCTCTCTCTCGCCCAGGCTGGAGTGCCGTGGCATGATCTTGGCTCACTGCAGCCTCCGCCTCCCAAGTTCAAGTGATTCTTGTGCCTCTGCCTCCCGAGGAGCTGGGGTTACAGGTGTGTGCCACCACGCCCAGCTAATTTTTGTATTTTTAGTAGAGATGGGGTTTCACCATGTTAGCCAGGCTGGTCTAGAACTCCTGACCTCAGGTGATCCGCCTGCCAAAGTGCTGGGATTACAGGCGTGAGCCACCGTGCCCAGCATCCTTTTGGTTTTAATTTGCATTTCCCTAGTGGTTGTCCCTAATGTTGAACAGCATTTCATGTGCTTATGGAGGATTAGTATATCTGCTTCAGTTAAATGTCTTTTTGTACTTTTTACCCATTTTCTATGTGAATAATTTTTGTTTTTGATTTTTGCTACTGAGTTTTGAGAGTTCTTTATATATTCTAGGTACTAGTCCTTTGTTGGATATGTGATTTCTCTCAGTCTGTACCTTGTCTTTTAATTTTCTAAACACAGTTTTTCAGAGTACAAAAAATGTTTAATTTTTATGAAGTCCAGTTTATCAATTTTTTCTTTTATGCATCATGCTTTTGGTATCAAGTGTAAGAACAGTGTCTAGCCCTAGATCTTGAAGATTTTCTCCTGCTTTTTTTCTTAAAAGACATGAGCCACCACACCCAGTCCACATTATATATTTAAATCTATGATACATTTTTAGTTAATTTTTTTCCCTATCATCATGTTTGGTATTTAATTAATTAATTTTTTTTTTTTTTTGAGACAGAGTCTTACTCTGTTGCCCAGTGAAGTGGCGTGATCTCAGCTCATTGCAACCTCCGCTTCCCAGGTTCAAGCAATTCTCCCGCTTCAGCCTCCCAAGTAGCTAGGATTACAGGTGAGTGCCACCACACCCGGCTAATTTTTTACATATATATATTTCTTAGTAGAGAGGGGGTTTCACCATGTTGTTCAGGCTGGTCTCGAACTCCTGACCTCAGGTTGTCTGCCCGCCTCGGCCTCTTAAAGTGCTGGGATTACAGGAGTGAGACACCGCGCCCAGACTTAGTTAATTTTTTAATAAAAGATGTAAGACTTACATCAAGGTTCATGTTTTTGAACACATTTGTGGTAGAGTAAGAGTCTTTGGTGTTCATCCCCTTACAGAAACGTCAATTTGAACAACTACCCAGGCAAAATATACCTTCATAAGAGCTAAGGAATCCAGGTGAGAGATTAGAGCACCTGAGTGTAGCACAGAAAATTTAAAAGGCACATCAAAGATAGTAGGACAGACAGTTTCACATTATTCATGTCACCTCTCTCCCAAACCCAGACAGTACAGTGTGGAGAGAGATACTCTCCACAAAGGGAAGGAGAATGAAGTGAGCATCTGACTTTGCTGTGGACCCCAGGACTGGCCTGCTCCAGTGAGCCCTGGTGCCAGGTTGGCCCCTGAGAACCTAGGCTCCAGGCCTGCCCCAGTGCCTGGCCAGCCCTTTGTAGCCCCAGCTTATAGACTACCCTGCTTCCTACTATGACCCCAAGCTCCAGCAGCTCCAGGGTCCAGGCCTGCTTCCATGGATCCAGGCTCCAGACTTGCCTCTGCAGAACAATGAACAGGCCTCTCTGCATGCACCTAGGAACGAGGCCAGCCTCTTTGGGACTCAGGTCCAAACTTATCCCTGTGGGCTCAGGGAGGGGCCAGGCCTGCCCCAGGACCAGGCTGTCTCCAGAGACTCAGGCTCAAAGCCTTCCCCAGCTTCAGGTCAGCCCCCATGAACCCAGGCTTGAGGCCAGCCCCTGCAGACACAGGATCTAGGTCTGCCCCCAGAGCTTAGATTTAAAGCCCACCCCTGCAGACTCAGGCACCAGGCCAGTCCCTGTGGACTCAGGCACTGGGGCAGCCTGCCTGATGACTCCAGCAAAAAGCCTGCCTTCACAGCCCACCAGACAGCCCACCCAGAATCTATGGATGGGCTGACTAGTGAAGGGCCTTAAAAAAAGAAGGAATCCTGTCATTTACAACAACATAGATGAACCTGAAGGACATTATAAGTGAAATAAGCCAAGCACAGAAAGACAGTATGCATGGTCTCATTTACATGTAGCATTTAAAAAAGTTGAGCTCATAAAAGCAGAGAGTAGAATGGTGGTTACCAAGGGCTCGAGAAAGGGATGGGGAGATATTGGTCAAAGAGTACAAGTTTCAGTTATGCAGGATGAATAAGCTCTGGACAGCTACTGTACAGCATGGTGACTATGGTTAATAATACTGTATTGTATGCTTGAAATTTGCTGAGAGTAGATCTTAAATGTTCTCAACACACACACACTGCAACGGTAGACGAGTAAAGGATGGGTAGACAAATTTTCTTGATTTTGGTAATTGTGTTGCAATGTACACATGTATCAAAACATCACATTGTATACCATAAACAGATACAACTTTTTTTTGAGACAGTCTCACTCTGTCACCCAGGCTGGAGTGAAGTGGTGGAAACTCGGCTCACTGCATCCTCCACCTCTTGGGTTCAAGCGATTCTCGTGCTTCAGCCTCCTGAGTAGCTGGGATTACAGGCACGGGCTACCACGCCCAGCTAATTTTTTGTGTTCTTAGTAGAGACGAGGTTTCTCCATGTTTCCCAGGCTGGTCTCGAACTCCTGAGCTCAGGCAATCTGCCCACCTCAGCCTCCCAAAGTGTTGGGATTACAGGCGTGAGCCACCACGCCTGGCTCAATTTTTATTTGTCAATTATATCTTATAAAGCTGGAAAAAAAGGTTTGCTGTTTTGCCTATGGACGTCTGATTGCTGCAGCACCATTTCTTGTAAAGGCTTTCTTCCATTGAATTGCTTTTGTTCTTTAGTCAAAAATTAGATGGGTATCTGCTGGGCATGGTGACTCATGCCTGTAATCCCAGCACTTTGGGAGGCCGAAGCAGGTGAATCACTCGAGGTCAGGAGTTCGAGACCAGCCTGGTCAATATGGTGAAACTCCATCTCTAATAAACATACAAAAATTAGCCAGGCACGGTGGTGCACACCTGTAATCCCAGCTACTCAGGAGGCTGAGGCATGAGAATCGCTTGAACCTGGAAGGTGGAGGTTGCAGTGAGCCAAGATTATGCCATTGCACTCCAGCCTGGGTGACAGAGCAAGACTCTGACAAAAAAAAAAAAACAAAAACAAAAACAAACAAACGAAAACAAACAAACAAAAAAAAAACAAGGAGATGGATATCTTTTGGTTGGTGTATTTCTGAGTTTTGTATTCTTTTCCCTTGATGTATTTGTATATCCCTTCTCCAAAACCATACAATCTTGATCACTATAACCATATAAGCCTTAAAATCAGATAGACTGATACCTCTCAGTTGATTTTTTTCAACATTGTTTTATTATTCTACTTCCTTTGCCTGTGCTTATATTTTAGAATAATCTTATTTATGCCTACAAAATATTTTGCTTAAATTTCTGTAGGAATTGCACTCAACCTATATGTCAACTTGGGAACAATTGACACCTTTACTATGTTGGTTCATCCTATTCATGAGCTCATTTGCCTATTCTGGACATTATATACACATGCAATTATAAAATATGTGGCCTCTTAGTCTGGTGGCTTTAACTTAATATGTTTTGAAGGTTGATCCATGTTGTAGCCTGTATCAATACTTCATTCCTTTTTATGGTTGAATAAAATTCCATTGTATGGCTATATCACATTTTCTTTATTCATCCATCAACTGACAAACATTTGGGTTGTTTCCACTTTTTGGTTATTATGAGTAATGTTGCTATAAACATTTGTGTACAAGTTTTTGTGTGAACATATGTTTTCAGTTCTCTTGGGTATATACCCAGGATGGGAATTGCTGGGTTATATGGTAACTCTACATTTTCACTTTTAGGAACTGTCAAACTGTTTTCCAAAGGCACTAAACCATTTCACATTCACACCAACCATGCATGAGGGTTCCAATTTCTCCACATCTACACCAACACTTATTGTTTTCCATGTTTTTTTTTGGCGGGAGAGGGGGAGGGACACAGTCTTGCTCTGTTGCCCAGGCTGGAGTGCAGTAGCTCGATCTCAGCATACTGTAACCTCCCTGGGTTCAAGCAGTCTTCCCACCTCAGCCTCCTGAGTAGGTGGGACCACAGGTGCATGCCACCACGCCCAGCCATTTTTTTGTATTTGTGTGTGTGTGTGTGTGTGTGTGTGTGTGTGTGTGTGTGTAGATGGGGTTTCACTATGTTGCCCAGGCTGTTCTCGAACTCCTGGACTCAAGCAATTGGCCCACCCTGTCCTTGCAAAGTACTGGGATTACAGGCCTGAGCCCAGACTGTATTTTTTTGTTTTCTGTTTTTTGTTTTAATAATAGCCATTTTAGTGAGTGTGATGTGATATCTCATAGTTTTGATTTACATTTTCTTAATGACTAATAATAATGAGCATCTTTTCATGTGCTTATTGACCATTTGTATATCTTCTTTGGAGCTGTATCGATTCAAATTATTTGCTCATGGCTGCTCTGTCGATGGGGTAGCCATTCTTTTCTTCCTTTACTTTCTTAATAGACTTGCCTTATGAATTCGCCTCGAATTCTTTCTTCTACGAGATCCAAGAATCCTTTCTTGGGGTCTGGATCAGGACCCCTTTCGGGTAACATCTTTTTGGTGACCACAGAGGGACAATAGAGAACCCCCACCCACACACCCAAAGGCTAACTTACAGTAAGTGGTGGGGTCTGGTAACATCTTTCTGGTGAACCATGGAGGGGATGATACTAAGGAGACCCCCTACCCAAAGAAAAATCATCTGCGCCCACCAATTGGCTGACTTTGGGTAAGTGGGGTGCATATACCCAGGTAAAGGATGGGATTGGGTTAGAGGCCCAACTTAGGGGAGTTAAGAGTCTCTCCTAAGACAGAGAGGGTTAAAGGCCCCTCTTAATAAAAGGCAAGGATGATTGACCTAACTTGAAAGGCTAGAGCCCTTCCTATGATTTAGGGGGTTAGAGGCCCCTCTCGGTAAAGTTCCTCTCGGCTAAGAATGGGTTTGGCACTATGGGGTGTTAACTGCTATCCTCTTTGGGTTAATCTGCCTTGCACTCTTTGCTGATGATTATGGGTGGCAGAATTAGGCATGTACAGGACCATGGGACATGGGGGGCTTTTTCCTCCACAAAAGGGGAAACTTGAGAGCTGATGGGACTGCTGGAAAAGATCCCTTCACGACTGACAAGTGGCTGCCTGAACTTTTCAGTGTCGCTGCAATCGGTGGGTCTTTCTCTGGCCTCTGTGAGTTGCTTGCCTTCCGCACCCCACTGCAGGGAAGGCTCTTCTCCCTTTCTGTGCTTTTTCTTTCTTATTTTTTCTATTACTTAGAGCGACCATCTTGCCCAGAGACCACATGATGAAACTCCTAGTCCGAAGTTGGATTGACGATGACAGAGCCTAACTAGGGGCAAGTTTGAGCCTTGCCGGTTTGATATTGGGTGCTAAGCAGAGTGACTAATGTCTATGTTTTGTCACATGTATTTTGCTCTGGCCAGAATGGAAAAACATAATTTTCCTTTATGTTTTGGCGTGGTGATGCAGTCAGCTGGGTCACTAGGGCCACTCAGGGAAAGGGAACCCAGAAGCCTGGCATCGCAGCAAAAGGATAAGAATTTCTTACCAGTCAGACTTCTGGCCTCTCTCTCTCTCTGTGAGAACCGGTGGAATGAATGGTAAAAATCACTGTTTATCTCCTCTGTAAAGTTTTGATTAATTTGAAAAAGGATTTGTAAGGCTAGTCTCAAGCTGTAGCAAATCTGTTGTACTTTGTGCTATGAATTTGTCTTTCTGTATCTTTCTGTAAGAAAGAGTGGTACCTTATGATAGAACACAGGCCTAGGACCCCATAAGCCTGCTGTTCAAGACAGCCCAGCAAACTGGCCAGTTATAAACTTTGCTGCAGGTCCCTGGGTGGTGGGGAGCGGGGTGGAGTGGAAACAGGATGAGGTTCTCCTCTCGTCTCCTTCTATGTCCTTGGGGAGCTTGACCTTGTAACCACGTGGCAGTACTTCCTCTTTGTCTCAGGGTTCAATCCCTAGCTTAGGGGATGAGCCTTTCTGATTGCTATTTGGGTGACCTTTGCCATTTTTTAATTCTCTTCCCCTCCACAAACTGTCTTGAATTTCTTTTCTCAGAGCACCTGTGAGGTTACTTTTCATAAAGTTCAAAAGCCAGAAATATTGGTCATTTGGACTGACTAGTTGGGCAATAAAAGATTTAAAAGGACTTTTTTTTTTTTTTTTTTTATGGTTAAAAGTCAGCTTAATTAAAAGTGGTTATT
>NW_012107130.1:947858-972653 GCF_000951045.1 Mandrillus leucophaeus | reverse complement strand
TGCTATTTGGGTGACCTTTGCCATTTTTTAATTCTCTTCCCCTCCACAAACTGTCTTGAATTTCTTTTCTCAGAGCACCTGTGAGGTTACTTTTCGTAAAGTTCGAAAGCCAGAAATATTGGCCATTTGGCTAGGCTACAGTCGGGTAATAAGAGATTTAAGAACATTTTTTTTTTAAAGAGTGCTATGGTTAAAAGTCAGCTTAATTAAAAGTGGTTATTCAAGCTGTAACAGCCTGGGACTCCTTGAGAAAAACAGAGGAGGTGCCACAGACTCCATTTTGGGAAAAAACTCTGTTTTCTTCATGAAACTCCAGGAATTAAAAGTGGGTAAATCCCTGTCAAAATCTAGGGCTCTGTTCTGATTTGTGTTGAATTATCTGATGTTTTTGACTTTGGGGGTGGGGTATCAGAAATTACTTCACATTATGAGAACTTTGTTGTGTAATAACCAGGTAAGAAATATACTTTGAGGGACAGCTAATAGTAGTTATGGGGAGATACTCAGTTCTGCACGTTTGGATCAGAGAAGCACACTCTTGGCCACCTAGGAAATATGGAAATGTCCCCACCCCACAATGAGAGATCAGACTCCTATGGGAGATGGATTAATTCTCTCTTTTGGGGATCCAGGATCTGGTATAAAAATGAGACCCTTAATTTCTGGAGATCTGTTTTGCCTTCCAGCTGTGCCTGCTTATTAGGCCCTACAAACTGCATACTTTAAAAAGAGAAACTTAAACACTGGCAAATGAAACATGTTGCTACTACTGGATCTTCTTCTGTCTGACTGTGTATTTACATGCATTGTGTAAGTGATATGAAATAGCTTTGATTAACTGGTTTAAAAATAGTAAGTGCTTAAATCAAATATTTTGTGAGAAAAGTAAAAAGTGTAATGCCTTTTAGTTCGTGTGAACTAAGTAATCTTTGTGAAATAAAAAGTGATACATATGAGGCGTGTAAAGAAAGTGAAATGTGTTTTTGGTAAAAGATTATAAGAAGCCATGGAAACGTGGATTTTTTGGCCTAGACTAAAAGGTTAAAGGATTGTTTTAAGTTAGACAGAATAAAGCTGAATGTTTAAGCAAGTTGTGGAAGGTTTGTGAAAAATTAATTGTAAAAGAGGTTCTGTGTAAAAACATATTGGCCAAAGTTAAAGGGGTATTACTCAGTTTTTCTGTAAATTGAACATTGGAATAAAGCACAACAGGTTTCCTTAGAGCACTAATCTGCCCTTTCACAAACATTTTTGTAAAGGGTTATAAAAGTTTTATGAAAATCTTACCTTATGGTCAAACATTAAAATTAGGTAAATATGTCCGTAAGGTTTTATTAAGAATTCAGTTTAACAGTGATAGTACACTAATGCAAAGGGTGAAATTTGTCTTTCTCCCTTGAACAATATTTTCATGTTATATTAAAAAAAAGAAAAAAGATTTTGGCTGGGTGCGATGGTTCACGCCTGTCATTCTAGCACTTTGGAAGGCTGAGGCAGGTGGATCACCTGAGGTCAGGAGTTTGAGACCAGCCAGGTCAACATGGTGAAACCCCATGTCTACAAAAAATACAAAAATTAGCTGGGGGTGGTGGCACGTGCCTGTAATCTCAGCTAGTTGGGAAGCTGAGGCAGGAGAATCGCATGAACCCAGGAGGCAAAGGTTGCAGTGAGCTGAGACTGTGCCATTCCACTCCAGCCTGGGCAACAAGAGCGAAACTCTGTCTCAAAAAAAAAAAAAAAAAAAAAAATTTTGTCTGCCCTTTCAAATACATTGTAGGAAAAAGAAAGGAAAAAAGAGACGGATTGTTTGAAAAGCTAAGTCTTCCCTCTATTAATGAGTGAAGGTTTTTGCCTTTTAAAAATTTTTGAGTTGTCATTTTGGCTAAATGAATGACTTATAGTGACCTGGGATTCTATTTTGTGACATCCAGTGTTTTAAACCTTTGATATTTGACAAAGTTTCCAAAATCAAATTATAAAATTTGTCTTTTTCTGACCTAATTAATCTTTTACATATTACATCACCTTAAGTCCAAAATGACATATTTGGCTTATGTGGTATAAAAATCATATAGGTGGTCTGCACATGTATCTCAGAACTTAAAGTATATTTTAAAAAGTATATAAAAAAAGAAATAAGGCCAGGCAGGGTGGCTCACACCTGTAATCCCAGCAGTTTGGGAGGCCAAGGCAGGCAGATCACCTGAAGTCAGGAGTTCAAGACCAGCCTAACCAACATGGAGAAACCCCATCTCAACTAAAAATACAAAATTAGCCAGGTGTGGTGGCGGGCGCTACTTTCTGTGAGAAAGTAATCCCAGCTACTCAGGAGGCTGAGGCAGGAGAATCAATTGAACCCAGGAGGCGGAGGTTGCCATGAGCTGAGATCGCACCATTGCACTCCAGCCTGGGCAACAAGAGGGAAACTCTGTCTCCAAAAAAAAAAGAAAGGAAAAAAAATAAATATAAAATTACAGATAAATAATGCTATGCTTTCCTCCCTCTTTCTTTTCCTTTTTTTTCTGCAGAGGAACCGATAAAATTAATGTAATGTAATATAATGTAATGTAATGTAATGGACCAGGTACTTGTTTTACTTAAAAATGATATATAGAATTGCTTGTAAACTAGCATTGTCACTCAACATTAAATCATTTTTACTAATAAAAAAAACCATACAGGAAGCATTGTCAAATATAAAATGGTATTTGGCTTTCTTTGGGCTCTATTTTTATAAATATGTTACTCATATGTGTTCCAAAATTATGGAAAACTCCTGTAATTATTTTTTTTTTTCCAAGACAGAGTCTCACTCTGTTGCCCAGGCTGCAGTGCAATGGCACGATCTTGGCTCACTGCAACCTCTGCCTCCCAGGTTCAAGCGATTCTCCTGCCTCAGCTTCCTGAGTAGCTGGGATTACAGGCACCTGCCAACACACCCAGCTAATTTTTGTAGTTTTAGTAGAGACAGTGTTTCACCATGCTGGCCAGGCTGGTCTCGAACTCCTGACCTCAGGTGATCTGCCCACCTAGACTTCCCAAAGTACTGAGATTATAGGTGTGAGCCACCACACCCAGCTGGAAAACTCCTATAATTCTAATATGACTTAGTGTGTGTGTTATTAATAATTACCATGGTTATGTCAAATTGTTGTATGCCACAGAAGTAACCAAAATTCTTTGTCAATTGTGGCTTTAGTAGTGGTTGTCCTAAGACTTTTTGTCATTCACAGACAATTGCTATCTTGTTTTGATTCCCTTTAAAAGGTGATTTATAATTAACTATAGAACTCTAACAGTGTTCTTAAATAAAGGTTTCTGATAACTTTGGAAATTGTGATATTTGAATAGAGGAAAAAACTTTCAGGACTCCCTTGGAGAGCAGGAATGTTCATGAATATCAAGCAGAACAGAAGTTAACTGCATAGACTAAACTAGTGGAAGTCTGAAGTAATTTTTTTGATTTTGCTTAAAATGTTTCTGATCCTTCGTTTTGTTTTTCAGAGTCAAGAAGACTTTTCTTTTGAGCTATATACAGCTTTTAACAACTGAGTAAGGGATACTCCTGTGAACAAAATTTGGAGCATACTTGTTTCTCTCTACCTGATTTCTCCAGAATTTGGAAACTACTTGTGAGTATTCTTAACTTATGGCAACATAATTATTTGCATGAGTGCAATAAGAATCTGTTTTTGCCAGGCGTGGTGGCTCATGCCTGTAATCCCAGCACTTTGGGAGGCTGAGGCAGGTGGATCACAAGGTCAGGAGTTTGAGACCAGCCTGGTCAATATGATGAAACCCCATCTGTACTGAACATACAAAAATTAGCCAGATGTGGTGGCAGGCACCTGTAGTCCCAGCTACTCGGGAGGCTGAGGCAGGAGAATCGCTTGAACCCGAGAGGCAGAGGTTGCAGTGAGCCAAGATCATGCCACTGCACTCCAGCCTGGGTGACAGAGTGAGATTCCATCTCAAAAAACAAAATCTGTTTTCTTTTGCAACAGGGCACAACTGGAGAAACTGGTTATCTTACCAAGGCTTTGACTGGAATGGTGCACTTTTCTTTAAGGAATCAAACTTGACTTGTAACACTAATAACAGCGCCTTGGGAAAACTGGCCTCATACCTTGTCTACACAGTCCCTGTGCACAGCTCCTGACCTATGGTAAGTAAAGAATGTCACTTTCTGACATGCCCAGGAGTCCCAAGTTATCTTGGGATCACAAGAGGAGAGAAATTTTCCCAACTCATAGGTATTTGAGGGTACAAATTGATGGCTGGGCCCAGCTTTTTAAAAGTCTTATCTGAGATTCCTTCTATGGAACAGAGTTCCATCAAAGCCAATTTAAAAAGGGTGATGTAAAAAATAATTATTCTTGCTGCACTTTACACAAATAATCAGACCAAGTAAAATAAAGCAAATCGGTCTTACCATGATTTGTCTTTAGTAAAAACGGGAAACTGCAGAGAGAAATTATTTTTCAAGAACTATGGTACACTTGTTACTCGATTCTAGTCTCATCCGTTGTTTTTGAGGTTATCCCTGCAATTTACACTACCCCTACTTATTCTTGTGAACCAACCAGTGATCTCTGGCTGCACCTCAGAAGAAACAAAAGGGTTGGGTAATGCAAAAATCTGGATCAATATTCTAATTCTGGGCACATATTGGAATTGGCTAGCAACTCCATATCTGTTTGGTTCCAACAGTTGCCCAATTCATGGAAAGCCTTCTTATTTAGCTTACTTGGGATCATTTTACTTATCTTGCTTTACTCTTGTGGAATATATTGTTGTTGTACTCTTTGTGTAGGAATGCACAATAAGCTCACTGAATATTTTCTTAAACTGAGCACTTATTAATCTTCCAGATAATTTTTTTTTGTTAGAACTTGGAGTTATGAATGGCCCTCACCATACTGGTGCTTTCTGACTGAGCTCCTCTCTACCTGAATACAAGAGACCCTAATAGTTAGGCAGGAATATCATCACCCCTATTCAGCCTGAAGAAATTACAGTAGATGAATCTTCATTCTCTACAACTCTTAGGATTAAGCATTCTCTTATAAAAGGAAGGGGAGAAATGTCAGAGGTGTTTGAACCAGAGCAACCCCATCTTAAATAGGGGGTGGGTAAAATGAAGCTGAGACCTACTGGACTGCATTCCTAGATGGTTAAGGCATTCTAAGTAACAGGATGAGACAGGAGGTTGGCACAAGATACAGATCATAAAGACCTTGCTAATAAAAGAGGCTACAGTAAAGAAGCCAGCTAAAATCCACTAAAATCAAGATGGCGGTGAGAGTGATCTCTGGTCATCCTCACTGCTACACTCCCACCAGTGCCATGACAGTTTACAAATGCTATGTCAGTGTCAGAGAGTTACCCTATATAATCTAAAAAGGGAAAGCATGAATAATCCACCTCTTGTTTAGCATATAATTAAGAAATAACCATAAAAATGGGCAACCAGCAGCCCTTGAAGCTACTCTGTCTATGGAGTAGGCATTCTTTTATTTCTTTACTTTCTTAATAAACTTGCTTTCTTAAAAAAATTATTTGCTCATTTCCTTATTTGAGTTATTGTTGAGTTGTGAGAGTTATTAATATATTCCAGATACTAGACTCTTGTCAGATCCATTATTTGCAAGTATTTTCTCCTATTCTGTAAATTGTCTTTTCACTTTTTTGATAGTATTCTTGGGAGCGCAAAAGTTTTTAATTTTTATGATGTCCTGCTTCTGCTTGTGCTTTAGGTATTAGATCTAAGAAACTGTAGCTTAATCCAAGGTCATAAGATTTACATCTATAATTTCTTCTAAGAGTTTTATAGTTCTAGCTCTTACATTTTGGTCTTTAATCTCTTTTAAGTTAATTTTTCATTGTCATTTTTTAAAATTTGGAAGGTAGGTTTTAAAAAAATTAACACCTTTATTGTGGTATAATTCATATACAATATAATTCATGCACTTCAAGTGTAGAATTCAATGGTGTTTTAGTCCATTTTTTGTTGCTTATAACACAGTATCTAAAACTGGGTAACTTATAAGGAAAGAATTTTATTTCTTACAGTTATGGAGGCTGACAAGTTCAAGGTCATGGGGCCACCATCTACTAAGAGACTTCTTGCTGGTGGGGACTTAGCAGAGTCCCAAGGCAGTGCAGGGAGTCACATGATGAGGGGGCCAAGCATGCTCAAATGCTTGTTCAGGTCTCTCTTTCTCTTCTTAAAAAGCCACCAGTTCCATTCCTATGAGAGACTGTTAATACTGTTACCCGTTAAACCGTGATTCGATCATCTCTTAAAAGCCCCACCTTTCAAAACTGCCACATTGGGGGTTAAGTTTTTAACAAATGAAATTTGGAGAACCTATTCAAACCATAGCAAATGGTTTTTAGTATAGTCATAGTTATGCGACCACCACTGCAATCACTTTTAGAATACTTTTATCACCCTAAGAAGAAATCCGGTACCCATTAGTAGTCTCTCCCTATTTGTTTCCAACCACTCCCAAGCCCTAGGCAATCATTAACCTGCTTTCTATTTTTATAATTTGCTTATTCTAAGCATTACATATAAATGGAATTCTACAATATGTGGTCCTTTGTGACTGGCTTCTTTCACTTATTAGCATATGTCTTTGTTCACTTAGCATGTTTTCAAGGTTCATTCATGTTTTAGCATGTATCAGTAATTCATTTCTTTTTATTGCTGAATATTTCATTGTATCAATATATCACATTTTATCTATGCATTCATCAGTGGATAGATATTTGAATTATTTGCATTTTATAATGCTCTATAAACACTCATATGCAAATTTTTGTGTGGACATAAGGTTTCATTTCACCTTGAAGTGGAAATGCTGCTCATATGGTAATGCTATGTTTAACCTTTTGAGGAATTACTAGATTGTTTTCCAAAGAAGCTAAACCATTTTATATTCCCACTAGCAATGTTTTAGGGTTTCAGTTTTTCTACATCCTCACTATCATCTGTCTTTATCTGTCTTTTGATTATAGCTATCTTAGTTGGAGTGAAGAGGTATCTCATTGTTTTGGATTATATTTCCCTGGTAGCTAATGATGTTGAGCATCTTTTCATGTACTTGTTGATCATATGTATGTTTTCTTTTGAGAAATGTCCATTCAGATCCTTTGGCTATTTTTAAATGGATTTACTTTCTTATTACTATTGTAAGAGTTCTTTATATATTAAATATACAGTATTATCACAGATATTTTCTCCCATTCTGCGGGTTGTCTTTTACTTTCATTATGGTATCCTTTGAAGCACAAAAGTTTTAAATTTTGATAATACGATTTTTTTTCATTGCTTAAGTGTTTGGTGTCATCTAAGAAATGATTGATAATCTATGTTTACATAGGTTTACACCTATGTTTTCTTCTAAGAGTTTTATAGTTATAGGCTCTTAAATTTAAATCTAACATCCATTTTAAGTTAATTTTTGCATGTGATGTGAGGTAGGGGTCCAGTCCTTTTGCAGGTATCCACCTGCAGTGTCCCAGCACAATTTGTCGAAAAGGTTTTTGTTTTTGTTTTTTGGTAACAGGGTCTCGCTCTGTCACCCAGACTGGAGTGCAGTGGCACAATCATGGTTCATAGCAGCCTTGACCTTCCAGGCTCAAGCAGTCCTCCTACCTTGGCCTCCTGAGTAGCTGGGACCACAGGCACATGCCACAGTGTCTGGCTAATTTTTATTTTTTTATTTTTTATTTTTATTTATTTTTTTTGTGGAGAGGGTGTCTCCCTATAATGCTCAGGCTGGTCTCAAACTTCTGGGCTCAAGTAGTCCTCCTACCTAAGTCTTGGAAAGTGCTAGGATTGAAGGCATGAGCCACTGTGCCTAACCAAAGCTATTCTTTCCACATTGAATTGTCTTGCCACCCTTGTCAAAAATCAATTGACTATAAGTTTGAAGGTTTATTTTTGGATTCTCAATTCTATTCCATTCATCTATATGTCTATCTTTGTGCCAGTACCATAGGACACTATTACTATAACTCTGTAGTCAGTTTGGTGTGTAAGTCCTTCAACTTTGTTCTTCTTTTTCAGGATTTTTTTACTCTTTTGATTCCCTTGAATTTCCATATGAATCTTAGGATCAGCTTGTCAATTTCTGGAAAAAAACATTTGAGATTTTGATGGGAATTGCCTTGAATCTGTGGATCAAGTTGGGTTCGGTTATATTTTGTGGTGTATATTTTTCTATTCTTTTTCTTTCAATCATTTTGCTTCCTTATGCTTTTTATGTGTCTCAGTAAATAACTGATTGTATTTTTCGTAGGTCCAATCTGAAAATCTTTATTTTAGCTACTTAAATATTTGGGTTATATCAACCACCTTATTTTTGTGCTATCAGTCCCTCTTTTTTCATGTTTTTCCCCTTCTTTCTTGCCTTTTCTTATTCCACAGTTTTTCTGTCTCCTAATTTCAAGGTTATGCCAGCTAATTCTAATTTTTGATGGTTGTCCTAGAAACTGCAATATGCAAACTTATCAAAATTTAATATTCTTTTCCCAGAAAACAGAAGGACCATTAAATACTAGATTTAATACTAAACTCCCTGTCAGTTTATGTTAATTACATATTTTAATTCTATATATGTATATACTTTAACCCTGTAAAATATAGTTAATTTTTTATACAGTTAGTATTCATTTAGATTTATCCACATATTTTTCTCTTGCTTTGCTCTGCTTCCCTGTCTGCATCCTTAGTATCTGCAATAACTTTTATTCTACCTTTGGAATTTCCTTTAATGAGGCTCTACTGCTGGCAATATCTCCCATTGTATTTCATCACCTTATTTGAAGGATTATTTTAGAAGGCATACAGTTAGGTGTTGATAGGTATTTTCACCTTGGCACATTAAAGTGATCATTCAATTGTCTATTGGGTTCCACTGTTGCTGTTGAGAGTCAGCTGTCAGTTGGCTATCTAGTGTCTATCCTTTCTTTGAAAGTAATATGTTCCCCCCACCCCCTGGCTGCTTTACTCTAGTGTCCCTCCTTAGTTCTGAAAAGCTCTTAGATACTAATTCTTAAAGTATTGATTCTGCCCTGTTCTTCCAGTCCTTTCTTTCTAGAACTCTGATTAAATGTATATTTTGACTTTCTGACTCCATCACACTAAATTCCAAGTTTCTTTCTTGTTTTTTTTGTTTGTTTGTTTGTTTTGTTTTTGTTTTTGTTTTGAGATGGAGTTTTGCTCTTGTTGCCCAGGCTGGAGTGCAATGGTGAAACCTCCACTCACTGCAACCTCCGCCTCCTGGGTTCAAGCGATTCTCCTGTCTCAGCCTCCTGAGTAGCTGGGACTACAAGCATGGGCCACCATGCCCAGCTAATCTTTTGTGTATTTTTAGTAGAGACAGAGTTTCTCCATGTTGGTCAGGCTGGTCTTGAACTCCCAACCTCAGGTGATCTGCCCGCCTCAGCCTCCCAAAGTGCTGGGATTACAGGCATGAGCCACCATGCCTGGCGTTTCTTTCTTGTTTGCTTCTCTTTTCTTTCTTTCTTTCTTTTTCTTTTTTAATTATTATACTTTAAGTTCTAGGGTACATGTGGATAACGTGCAGGTTTTTTACATATGTATACCTGTGCCATGTTGGCGTGCTGCACCCATCAACTCGTCAGCACCCATCAACTCGTCATTTACATCAGGTATAACTCCCAATGCAATCCCTCCCCCGCCTCTCTCCCCGTGATAGGCCCCGGTGTGTGATGTTCCCCTTCCCGAGTCCAAGTGATCTCATTGTTCAGTTCCCACCTATGAGTGAGAACATGCAGTGTTTGGTTTTCTGTTCTTGCGATAGTTTGCTGAGAATTATGGTTTCCAGCTGCATTCATATCCCTACAAAGGACACAAGCTCATCCTTTTTTATGGCTGCATAGTATTCCATGGTGTATATGTGCCACATTTTCTTAATCCGGTCTGTCACTTTTCTTTTCTTTTCTTTTCCTTTTCTTTTCTTTCATCTTTCTTTCTTTCGTTTTGTGTTTTTGTTTTGTTTTTGCTTTTGAGACAGAGTCTCATTCTGTCACCCAGGCTGGAGTGCAATGGCATGATCTCAGTTCACTGCAACCTCCGCCTCCCAGGTTCAAGTGATTCTCCTGCCTCAGTCTCCTGAGTAGCTGGGATTACAGGCACCTGCCATGACCCCTGGCTAATTTTTGTAATTTTAGTAGAGGTGGAGTTTTATCATGTTGGTCAGGCTGGTCTCAACCTCCTGACCTCAGGTGATCCACCTGCCTCGGCCTCCCAAAAGTGCTGGGATTACAAGTGTGAGCCACCCTGCCTGGTATTTGCTTTATTTTATTCTTTTTTTTTTTCCCATAAACAACTTCATTAACATCTATTAGATACAACTTGAATGGAAACTTACCAAACACTGGCAAAGTTTGTCCAGAAAGTAATTTTGTACCCTCATTCATATATTGCCTTTGCCTCTCTGTGCTGATTTCTGAAATAATTTTTTTCTGAACTGTCTTTCATTCATTAATTAATTGTATCTAAGTTGCTGCTAATTTCCTTAGTTTATTGAGTTATTAATTCCCACCATGGTTTTTATTTTCACTTCCAGAACTTCAATGGGGTAATTTTTCACATGTGATTATTCTTCAGTTTTTTTTTTCCTGCATATATTTTTATTTCTTTAAATTCAGCAAGCAGACAGGCATAGTGGTTCATCCCAACACTTTGGGAGACCAAGGGAGGCAGATCGCTTGAGGCCAGGAGTTTGAGACCAGCCTGGGCAACATGACAAAAACCCATCTGTAGAAAAAAACACAAAAATTAGCTGGGTACGATGGCACACACCTGTAGTTTTGGCTACTCCGGAGGCTGAGGTGGGAGAACAACTTGGGCCCAGGAGGTTGAGGTTGCAGTGAGCTGAGATCACAGTACTGCACTCTAGCCTGGGCGGTACAGTGAGATCCCATCTCAAAAAATAATCAGAAAGTGTAGTTCTTCATATTCTGTGTTTAATAATTCTAGTATCTAAATTATTTCAGGGTATAGTTCTGCTCCCTGATACTCTTGTTGATTCTCATTTGGGGGTAATTTATTTCTTTGTTTGATTAACTTTGTTGTGAGCTGCTTAATTTCTTTATAAAATAATTTGAGTAAATTCTTTGAAGTCTAGGACAAAGGTGAATTCCCTCACAGAAAATTTATATTTGCTTTTGTTAGGTGTCTTGGAAAACTAACAGGCCAGGGTCACTTTAAACTTATGACTAGAGGTTTCTCAATTCACCTAGGGACTGTGAATTGGAGCCGAATGATTACAACTTCTAGGTTATTTTTTCCCTCCCTCTCCTGCTCAGCACCACCAAGGAAGTATTCTTTGTAGTCTTTTGGGGTCGGGGTAGTGGATAAGAAAGCAACTTAAGTTTTCCTTTACTGAGGATGTATCCTCCTGGGTACCAATTTAATAGAAAAAGGACTCTTTTTAGACTCTCCACCTTTAGTTGGACCCCAAGCTTGTGTCTTTTACCCTTAAATTTTGAGTGGCTTTTGCAAAGCTGAAATTCTCAACCTCTTCAAATTCTGCAGTTTTCTTCAGTACAAAACTGAAGTACTTCAATTCTCTATGTTCTCACAGTCTCTAGATTTATCCTGATAATTCCTTACCCATCTTTGAGATTTTTAAGATGTTTTCTTATCCATTAATTAAGTGATATAGTCATGCATCACTTAGTAACTAAGATATGTTCTCAGAAATGTATTGTTAGGCAATTTCATCACTGTGCAAGCATCATAGAGTGCACTTCCAGAAACCTAGATGGTATAGCCTCTTACACATCTAGGCTATATGGTACAGCCTATTGCTTCTAGGCTACAAATCTGTACAGCATGTTGCTGTACTGTATACTATAGGTAATTATAACACAATGGTAAGTATTTGTATATCTAAACATACCTAAACATAGAAAAGGTACAGTACAAGTATAAAATAATTTTTTAAATGGTACATCTGTACAGGACACTTACCATGCATGGAGCTTGCAGGACTCACTGGGTGAGTCAGTGAGTGAGAGGTGAGTAAATATGAAGGCCTAGGGCATTACTGTACACTCCTGTAGACTTTTCAAACACTGTACACTTAGGCTACACTACATTTATTTTTAAATAGTTGTTTTATCATCAATAATAAATTAACCTTAGCTTACTGTGACTTTTTAAATTTATAAACTTAATCTTTAAAACTTTTTGGCTGTTTTCTAATAACACAGCATAAAACACACATTATACTGCTGTACAAGCTGTATATTTTATATCCTATCTTATAAGCTATTTTCTATTTTTAAATTTTTTTCTTTTTCTTTTTTACTTTTTAGACTTTTTTTGTTGAAAACTAAGACATTAACATACACATTAGCCTAGACCTACACAGGGTCAGGATCATCAAGATGGCACAAGGCAATAGGGATTTTTCAGCTCCATTATAATCTTATGGGACCACTGTTGTATATGCTGTCCATCATTGACCAAAATGTCATTATGTGGTGCATGACTGTATTTTTTTGTTGTTTTCAGCAGTGATCACATGCCAGAAACAGAAAGTCTATACTCCCTCTATGGTCCACTTCAACTTAGCTTTTGGACCCACTAAAATTCCTTTCACAGAGGTCAGAAAAGATCACCAAGCTGCCATATCAATTTGACATACTTTTCATTCCTACCTAATTCAACCTCTCCACAGTTTCTGACAAATGATTATTCCCTTTCTCTCAGAACCAAGTTTTGGCTTCCACAGAGCCTCCTTTTCCTATACAATGCTTAAATGACTATTCCTTGGGGATCAGATCTAGGTCTTTTCATTTCTACACTTCTTCTGCCACCACTGAACTTTATGCTACCAATATTTATCTCTTATATCACTTCAATAGCTTCCTCATTGGATGCTTTCTGCCCACTCTTCTCCTCAATCAATCCCTTCTCCCTCTAGCAACCAAAGTGCTCTTTTAAAAATGAAAATTCGAATGTGTCATTTTGCCTTGGTAAAACCCTTCAAGGTACTGCATTTGAACTTCAAATTTCAAACTACTTAACATTGCCTATAAAACCTTGTATGATCTAACTGTTGCCTTTATACCCCTAATTGTCCTCTTATACTATAGGTGAACTGACTTTTTTTTTGAGACAGAGCCCCCAGGTTGAAGTGCAGTGTTCATAACAGTATCATTGATATATGCTATATGGATATGTGACATATTAATACATAATAATGATATTATTGATAACTTTAGCAAGTTAAGATTAAAATTCTTGCCCAAGACACGTTATTGTTTGATACCCTCTAGGATGTTTTCTCATGTAAGGCAGAGTATGGATTAGAATAAAAATCTTTTCTGAATCTTGATCATAAATTTTCTAATCTGAATCATTATTAGACAAATCAGTAAATGTGTTTTTCATTCTTCTATATTTCAATTCTTCATCGAATAAAATATCAAGTTCTTCTCATTCTTATTACTTTACAGGATGTAGTTGACTTGTCTCATCAGATACAGGCATTGATTCTTTCTATTTCACTGGGGGTGGTTGATGATTCTTCCTTACTTCTTTTTTTTTTTTGAGTTGGAGTTTCGCTCTTGTTACCCAGGCTGGAGTGCAATGGTGTGGTCTTGGCTCACCGCAACCTCTGCCTCCCAGGTTCAAGCGTTTCTCTTGCCTCAGCCTCCTGAGTAGCTGGGGTTACAAGCTTGCGCCACCATGCCCAGCTAATTTTGCATTTTTAGTAGAGACAGGGGTTCTCCATGTTGGTCAGGCTGGTCTCGAACTCCCGACCTCAGGTGATCCACCCACCTTGGCCTCCCAAAGTGCTGGAATTATAGGCATGAGCCACTGCACCCAGTCGATTCTTTTTTACTTCTATCCAACTACTGTAGCCTGAATGTTTGTGCCTTTCTCAAACTCATGTGTTAAAATCCTAACGTCTAGGGTGATGGTATTAAGAGATGGGGCTTTTAGGAGGTGATTAGGTCATGAGGGTAGAGCTCTCATGAATGGGATTAGTGTGTTTATAAATGAGTTCCAAGAATGACCCCTCACCCTTTCCACCATATGAAGGCAAAATGAGAAGATGCCATCTACGAAGCAGGCCCTCACCAGACATCAAATCTGCAGGTGCCTTGATCTTGGACTTCCTGGCCTCCAAAACTGTGAGAAATAGTTTATGTTGTTTATAAGCCACCCAGTCTATGGTGTTTTATTATAGCAGCCCAAATGGACTAAGACACCAAGGCTCTGAGTCTAAATGGGGTAAATTGGTAGACAAACTTCTAGATATTTCTTGAAGATTACTTGTTTCAGTATTTTCTTTGGACTCAGTGGACTTCCAATTCTTGGAGAATATAGGACAGACTCTCTGTATGTTAGCCAAAGGCTTGGCCTAATATGAATTCTGAACAATTGATCAGTTGAAAGAAGTCTGTGGCATACTTGATAGAAGACAATCAGGAAAGGGCTATTTATCTTGTTCTATCTTTTTTCTCATGCTCTCATTCACAATTTCCATTTCTGTGCTATTGCTTAATGTCTCTAAAATAAGATTAAGCTTTATAGTGAGTCTGAATATGGTGGAAACCAGCTGTCAGGGAAATAGGCAAGAAGCCACGTTCATACATCTTTTTTCTAAGATATTTCCACTCTGAATTTTTTTTTTACCGAAGTAACTTTTTAATTTGGTGCTTAATATACTCTTGATGCAATATTTCTTTTACAGGATATACCTGTATGTATGCCTGTAGTATCATCATAGTAATATATAATCCTGGTATTAAGTTCTGCTTGAAATGGTTGATCAACTTTTTTACCACGTTCTTGATAACTATATGAATAATGAAATAATCCTCACTTGAGGATTTCCTCTGCCTCATTTTCATTCTCATCTCTGTCTTTGGCCTGGCCTCGTCCCAAGTTTCTAAAGGAACTTGCCACCCTCATTTATACTGGAAACTTTATATTAATCATCTATTTTTGTCTCTCTTGTCTTCAATTTTGTTTATCATTTTGCCTATTGTTATGTGTAATTTATTTGCTTCAGGTTTCGGAATCCTGTGAGATGTTTAGGATACTGGTCTTTATTGATTATATGGTCCTACATCATCAAAGTGGAGTGGTACCCATTTGTGCTTATTAGCTCTCTTTCCTTAATTATTGACTGAGCCTCGTCTTCATTGATGTTTTCACCAGGGCCATCAAGTTTTCTTTTATGGTTTGTTCTCACTGTGGTTTCTCTCTTCAACCTTCTCTTCTTTTCTATTTTGTGTCTTCTTTTTTTGGCTAATGACCCTCTGACATCTAGTGTTCACCAATTCTCTCCATATTGCTCAATTTGCTGTATCACTGAAATCACTAGCCTCATTGTGTTTCTTGAGTTTCCTTTTATAATTTTAGGGGAACTGAGCTCAGCCCCTTCCTTTGCCAGGCCACCACCCATGGTAGCTGGCTGACAAGCCAATTTGCATGCTGCTGGCCTAGGAGCTGGCCCTACCCCTGAGTTAATTTTTTTTATGTTGTGAGGAAAGAGTCTGATTTTATTATTTTGCATGTGAACGTTCAGTTGTCCCAGAACCATTTGTTGTAAAGATTGTTCTTTCCCTTTTGAATTGTCTTGGCACCCTTGTCAAAAATCAACTGGCCGTAGAGGTATGAGTTTATTTCTGGACTCTCTATGTTGTTTGGTTGACCTATATGTCTATCCTTATGCCAGTAACACAAAGTCTTAATTACCATAGCTTTATAGTAATTTTTGAAATCAGAAAGTATGAGTCCTCCAACCTGTTTTTGTTGCTTGTTAAATGTATTCCTTAGTATTCTATTCTAAGAATTGCAAATGGGAATGTTTTCTTAATTTGTAGTGTAAATGAGATTGTTTTCTTAATTTCATTTTTGGGGTGTTCATTGCTAGTGTATAGAAATACAAGTGATTTTTTGTATATTGATCTTGTATCCTGCAACCTTGCTGTACTGGTTTACTCGTTCTAAGAGGTTTTTATTTTTCTGTTAGTTATTTAGGATTTTCTGTATAAATTTGTAATTTAAAAATTTGCCCCCACCAAAGAAACTCCAGGCCCAGATCGTTTCACTGGAGAATTCTACCAAATGATTAATGATTTAATTCCAATTACGCATAATTTCATTCAGAAAACAGAAAAGGAGGGAACTCTTCCCAATTTATTTTATGGAGCTAGTATTACCTCTGACACCATCCCAGCAGGGAAGGGAAGGAGCACCTCACTACTGCTACAAGTGGCAAGTCTAAGCTCTCCGTGTGATCTCCGTTGAGATCCTTGAGGGAAAGCTTACTATGGGTCAACAGAGATGACAGTCCTGGCTCCTGACTTAGCATTCTTTGACACTTCCCTGGTGGGGTTGTTGCAGCACCTCTTTACTGCCTTGTTAGCGTGGAATTCTAAGCTCCCCACCTGGCATTTGTTTATGCAGCTGGGGGTGGGACCGCAGTTTTTTTCTGTGGTGTTTGGCTGGAGTACAGTAGTTATTGCAAAATGTTTTCTTTTTTCTTAGGCTATCCCTTTCCTGGTACTTTGACTAGAGAGCACAAGTTTTTACTGGGGCTCTTTTTTATCTGTTCCTATTGGCATTTCCGGGTTGCCAGTTTCTTCATCACCATGTCTAGGATATATGAGGCAAAAAGAAAACCCAGGGAACTCAACACCGTGTTCTTTGTGTCTCAAGATCTCTAGCCAAAAGATCTTGTCTGTCTTCTCTTCAACTTTCAGAGTCTTCTTATGTTTGTTTTATATATAATGTATAGAATTTTTACTTGTACATAGAGAGAGGAAGAAAGACAAGTGTGTCTATTCCATATTCCTGGAAGAGGATGTCATTTTGATATTTTTTTAAAACAAAGAAACAAAACACTTTAATTCTCAATATTTCTAATATTGTGTTTAAAATTACAGTATACTAAAGTTTTAAATTATAGTATACTAAATAAATATTCATATATTATAGTTTTTTCATTTCCCTATACATTTATAAATGATAGGCAAGTTTTTAATATTTTGACAAAAAATTTCAGGGTCACTGAACAATTGTAACTTTTTCATTAATTATTAATATCTCTTTGCACAATTCAGCTTGCATGGTCATTTTTACAGTTTAGCATTACCAAGCAAAGAGAAGACTTCCTGTACTATATCTCTTTTGTTTTGTTTTGTTTTGTTTTTTTGAGACGGAATCTCGCTCTGTCATCCAGACTGGAGTGCAGTGGCGCGATCTCTGCTCACTACAACTTCTGCCTCCTGGGTTCAAGCGATTCTCCTGCCTCAGCCTCCCGAATAGCTGGGATTACAGGTGTGAACCACTATGCCCAGCTAATTTTTGTATTTTTAGTAGAGATGTAGTTTCGCCATGTTGGCCAGGCTGGTCTTGAACTCCTGAGCTCAAGTGATCCACCTGCCTCGGCCTCCCAAAGTGGTGGGATTACAGGCATGGGCCACCACGCCTGGCCCTATATCTCCTAAAAAGCAACCACTCAGGCCAGGTGCAGTGTCTCACACCTGTAATCCCAGCACGTTGGGAGGCCAAAGCTGGTGAATCACCTGAGGTCATGGGTTCGAGACCAGCCTGGCCAACATGATGAACCGTCGTCTCTACTAAAAATACAAAATTTAGCCGGGCATGGTGGAGCTTGAACCTGGGAGGCAGAGGTTGCAGTGAGCTGAGATTGTACCCTTGCACTCCAGCCTGGGTGACAGAGCAAGACTCCATCTCAAAAACAATAATAATAATAATAATAATAAATAAATAGTAAGCCAATAAGGAGATAATAAATGAAACATAATCCAAAAGAGAGATACATAGTAAGAAGGTAGACTTAAAGCTAAGCCTATCAATAATCACATTAAAAATAAATGGTTAAAACACCCGAATTTTAAAAAGTAAGATTCAAGTATATGCTGCATCCAAGAAATGCTCTTTAATCTAGACACTAATAGGTTAAATCTAAATGTATGGATAAAGATATGCCAAGTTGCCACTAATCAAAAGAAAGCTGAAGTGGTTGCATTAATATCAGACAAAGTAGGTTGCAGAGTAAAAACTATTATCAAGGGTAAGAGCACAATTTCATAATGATAAAGGGGTCAATTATTCAAGAGAATGTAATAAGCCTTAATATTTATGTGACTAATAACAGAACTTAAAATTACATGAAGCAAAAACTGATCAAACTATAAGAAAAAAATAAATCCCCAATTGTAGTTAGAGACTTGAACACCCTTCTCTCAATAATTAATAGAACAAATAGGCAGAACACTATTAAGGATATAGGAGACCTGAAAAACACAATCAGCTAACTTCACCTAATTGATGTTTACAGACCATTCCACCACCAGGAGCAGAATATATATATATTTTAAGTACACACATTGACCAAGATAAGATATGTTCTGAGCGATAAAAATAAGTCTTAATAAATTTTAAATGGTTCAAACAAAGTATGTTTTCTGACCACAATGGAATTAAACTAGACATCAGTAACAGAAAGACATTGGGGAAATCCTCAAATATTTGGAAACTAAATAATATACTTCTCAATGACACATAGGTCAAAGATCTCAAAAGAGTTTTAAAAGTCTTTTGAACCAAATGAAAATGAAAACACCAAACATTAAAATTGTAGATATGCAGCTAAAACAGTGTTTAAAAGAAAATTTAGAGTGCTAAAAGCCTATGTTAGAAGAGAAGCCAGTTCTAGGTTCTCAAATCAATGAATTCAACTTCTACCTTAAAATTCTAGAAAAAGAAAAAATAAAGGCAAAAGTAAGCGGAATGAAGAAAATGATGAAGATTAAAGTAGAAATCAGTAATATAGAAAAGATAAAAACAATAGAGAAAATCAATGAAATTAAAAATTGGCTCTCTGAGAAGATACATAATATTGATAAACTTCCAGCCAAACTGATCAGAAAATAAAGACAGAAGACGCTAATTAGTAATATGGGATGAGAGAAATGATATTACTACCAAGTTTGCAGATATTAAAAGGACAATAAGGGAATATTATTAACAACTTTGTGCCAATAAATTCAACACCTAGATGAAATGAACAAATTGTTTGAAAGAAACCTCCTGGTCAGGCACAGTGGCTCACACCTGTAATCCCAGCACATTAGGAGGCTGAGGAGAGCAGATTGCTTGAGCTAAGGGGTTCGAGACCAGCCTGGCCAAAATAGGGAGACTCCATCACTACAAATTTTTTTTTTATTATACTTTATGTTCTAGGGTACATGTGCACAATGTGCAGGTTTGGTACATATGTGTACATGTGCCATGTTGGTGTGCTGCACCCATTAACTCGTCATTTACATTAGGTATATCTCCTAATGCTATCCCTCCCCCCTCCCCCCACCCCACAACAGGCCCCAGTGTGTGATGTTCCCCTTCCTGTGTCCAAGTGTTCTTATTGTTCAATTCTCATCTATGAGTGAGAACATGTGGTGTCTGGTTTTCTGTTCCTGCGATAGTTTGCTGAGAATGATGGTTTCCAGCTCCATCCATGTCCCTACCAAGGACATGAACTCATCCTTTTTTATGGCTGCATAGTATTCTATGATGTATATATGCCACATTTTCTTAATCCAGTCTGTCATTGATGGACATTTGGGTTGGTTCCCGGGACTGTAAACTAGTTCAACCGTTGTGGAAGACAGTGTGGTGATTCCTCAAGGATCTAGAACTAGAAATACCATTTGACTCAGTCATCCCATTACTGGGTATATACCCAAAGGATTATAAATCATGCTGCTTTAAAGACACATGCACACGTATGTTTATTGTGGCACTATTCACAATAGTAAAGACTTGGAACGAATACAAAATTTTTTTAAAGAAATTAGCTGGGCGAGCCGGGCGCAGTGACTCACGCCTGTAATCCCAGCACTTTGGGAGGCCAAGGCAGGCAGATCACAAGGTCAGGAGATCGAGACCATCCTGGCTAACACGGTGAAACCCTGTGTCTACTAAAAAATACAAAAAGATTAGCCGGGAGTGGTGGTGAGTGCCTGTAGTCCCAGCCTTGGGAGGCTGAGGCAGGAGAATCGCTTGAGCCCAGGAGGCAGAGGGTGCAGTGAGCCGAGATCGTGCCACTGCACTCCAGCATGGGTGACAGAGCAAGACTCTGTCTCAAAAAAAAAAAAAAAAAAGGAAGAAAGAAAGAAAAAATAAAAAAAGAAATTAGCTGGGCATGGTGGTGCATGCCTATAGTCCCAGCTACTCTGGAGGCTGTGGTGGGAGGGCCTGCTTGAGCACAGTAGGTTGAGGCTGCAGTGAGCTGTGATTGCATCACAGCCTCGACAACAGAGGGACACCTTGTCTCAAACAGGAAAAAAAAAAAAAAAAAAAAAGTTTTCCAGGTTGTGAAGAAAGAAATAAGGCCATTTCTATTGTAGAAAATCCTCCAATGTAATTGACCAAAAAGCTACTAAAACTAATGAGTGAGCTTAGAAAGCTTAGTAAGCTTAGTAAAGTTGTAGGATGCAATATCAATATCCAAAAATTAATTGTATTTCTACATATTAGCAATGAATAATGGGAAATTCAAATTAAAAGACAATATTTTTGCAATAAGATAAGAAATATGAAATATTTAGAGATAAATCTGGTTAAAAATGTGAAAGATCTGTACACTGTAAACTACAAAATGGTATTGACAGAAATTTAAAAAGATCTAAATAGATGGAGAGATATATTGTGTTCATGGATTAAGACTCAATACTTTTAAATATCAGTTCTCCCTAAATTGATCTAGAGGTTCAACACAGTCCCAATCCAAATCTCAGCAGAGGTTTCAAATAGAAATTGATAAGCAGATTCTGAAATTCATATAGAAATGTAAAGGACCTAAAATAGTAAAAACAATTAAAAAATGTTGGAGGGCTAACACTACTTGATTTCAAGATATAAAGCTACAGTAATCAAAAGAGTGTGGTATTGGTGTAAAGACAAATAGATCAATGTGACAAAATGTAGACAGAAATAGATCCACATGTATAGGGACAATTGATTTTTTTACAAAGTGCAAATGCAACTCAATGGAGAAAATATCATCTTTTCAACAAATGGTACTGAAACATTTTAATATCCATATGCAAAAAATTTTATCCCTACTTTACTCAATATACAAAAGTTAACTCCAAATGTGTCACAGACCTAGTCTAAACTACAGTCCTAAAACTAAAATTTCCAGAAGGAAACTTTAGAGAAAATCTATTTTGAACTTGGGTTAGATAAATATTTCTGAGATATAGTAACAAAAGCACATCTACGAAAGAACAAATTAATAGATTGGATTTCATCAAAATCTAAAACTTCTGCTCTTCAAAGTATACTGCTTAAGAGAAAGTAACAAGGCATTGACTAGAAAAAAATAATTGCAAATATTATATTTGATAAAGGACTAGTATAGAGAATATATAGAGAACTCTTACAGCTGAGTAATATAAAGACAAGTAACCCAATTAAGAAAAAAGGGACAAGTTTTTGTTTGTTTTTGTAGAGATGAGGTCTCATTGTTGTGTTGTCCAGGCTGCTCTCAAACTCCCAGCCTCAAGCAGTCCTCCCATCTCAGCCTCCCCAAATGCTGAGATTACAGGCATGAGCCATCACAACCGGCCAGGTAAAAGTTTTGGGTTTTTGTTGTTGTTGTTGTTGTTGTTTTGAAACAGAGTCTCACTCTGTCACCCAGGCTGGAGTATAGGCTGGACCTCCCAGGTTTAAGTGATTCTCGTGCCTCAGCCTCCTGAGCAGCTGGGATTTCCATACTCAGCTAATTTTTTTTTTTTTTTTAAATTTTTAGTAGATGGGCTTTCACCATGTTCTCCAGGCTGGTCTCAAACTCCCGGCCTCAAGTGATCCACCCACCTCGACCTCCCAAAGTGCTGGGATTATAGGCATGAGCCATTGTGCCCAGCTCTGAGGCAAAATTTTTGAACAGACACTTTGCTAAAAAAAATATATAGTTCGCAAATGAATACATGGAAAACATGCTCAATGCCATTAGCCATTAACAAAATGCAAATTAAAACCACAATGAGATGTCACTGCATACCTATTAGAGTAAGTAAAACTAAAAAGACTGATTATACCAAATGTTGACTAGGATGTGGAAAATCTCTAACTGCTGTATACTGCTGACAGGAATGTAAAATGGTACAACCACTTTGAAAAACAATTTGGCAATTTCTTCAAAAGTTTAATGTATACTTGTTACATGATTCAGCCATTCTACTCCTAGGTATTTATCCAAGAGATATGAAAACATTCAAAGACTTACACTCATAACTTTGCTTGTAACAGCCACAAACTGAAAACAACTCAAATGCCTGTTCACAGGTGAATTGATAATTTCTGGAATAGTCACAAAATGAAATACTATTCAGCAAGAAAAAGGAATGAACTTTTGTTACATGCAACAGTATGGATGAATCTCAAAATAATTATTCTCAGTAAAAGAAACCAGACAAGGGGCTGGGCTCAGTGACTCACGCCAGTAATCCCAGCACTTTGGGAGACCAAGATGGGTGGATCACGAGGTCAGGAGTTCAAGACCAGCCTGGCCAAGATGCTGAAACCCTGTCTCTACTAAAAATACAAAAAAATTTAGCCAGGAGTGGTGGCACACACCTGTAATCCCAGCTACTCGGGAGGCTGAGGCAGGAGAATCGCTTGAACCCAGGTGGCAGAGGTTGCAGTGAGCCAAGATTGTGCCACTGCACTCCAGCCTTGGTGACAGAGCAAGAATCCATCTCAAAAAACAAAACAAAACAACAACAACAACAACAAAAGGAAACCAGACAAGATGACTAAATACTGCATAATTCCAATTATATGAACATTTTTAAAGATGCAAACTAATCTACAATGGCATAAAGCAGGTCAGAGGTTTTCTGGGGATGAGGCAGGCAGAAAAGGGGCACTATAGAGGAGCAGGAGGAAAGTTTTAGGGGTGATGAATATGTTCACTATCTTGACTGTGGTGATAATTTCGTGAGTATATACTTATGGCAATAATTATGAAATGATATACTTTGTTTTCTTCAACTTTTTTTTGGTTTTGTTTTTGAGATGGAGTCTCGCTCTGTCGCCCAGGCTGGAGTGCAGTGGCCGGATCTCAGCTCACTGCAAGCTCCGCCTCCCGGGTTTACGCCATTCTCCTACCTCAGCCTCCCGAGTAGCTGAGATTACAGGCGCCCGCCACCTCACCTAGTTTTTTGTATTTTTTTAGTAGAGACGGGGTTTCACCGTGTTCGCGAGGATGGTCTCGATCTCGTGACCTCGTGATCCGCCCGCCTCAGCCTCCCAGACTGCTGGGATTACAGGCTTGGGCCACTGTGCCCGGCCAACTTTTATTTTAAATTCAGGGAGCACATGTGCAGGATGTGCAGGTTTGTTACATGGGTAAACAGGTGCCATGGTGTTTTGCTGCACAGATCATCCCATCCCCTAGGTATTAAGCCTGGCATCCATTAGCTATTCTCCCTGATGCTCTCCCTCCCCACACTCCACAGGCCCCAGTGTGTGTTGTTCACCTTCATGTGTCTATGTATTCTCAGAAATGATACACTTTTTAAATTAACAAATAAAATTAGATATATTTATGGTATACAATATGTTTTGAAATATATATACATTGGTGGATAGTTAAATCAAGCTGATTAACGTATGCATTACCTCACATACTTGTCAATTTTTGTGGTGACAGTACTTAAAATCTATTTTTTTCAGCAATTTTCAAGAATACAATACTATATTGTTATTAACTATAGTCACCACGTTGTACAATAGATGTCTTAAATTTATTCATCCTCTCTAACTGAACTTTTGTATCCTTTGATCAAAATCTCTCAATCCCTCCACAGCCCGTGGTAATCATCATTCTACTTTCTGCTGCTATGAGTTTGACTTTTTTAGACTTCATATATAAATGAGATTATGTGCTATTTGCCTTTATGTGTCTGGCTTATTTTCTGTAACATAATGTCCTCTAGGTTCACCATGTTGTCACAAATGACAGGATTTCCTTCATTTTGAGGCTGATTAGTATTTCATTGAATATGTATACCACATTTTCTTTATCCATTCACCCATGGATGGATACTTAGGTTGATTCCATACCTTGGCTATTGTGAATAGTGCTATAATAAACATGAGAATGCAGATATATCTTTGACATACTGATTTTGAAATGATAAACTTTTAATACATACAATTCATTTTATGTCAATTATACCTCAATAAAGCTGTTTTTAAAGTATTGTCGGCTGGGTGCAGTGGCTCACGCCTGTAATCCTAGCATTTTGGGAGGTCGAGGTGGGTGGATTGCCTGAGCTCGGGAGTTCGAGACCAGCCTGGGCAACATGGTGAAACTCCGTCTCTATTAAAATACAAAAGAAATTAGCCGGGTGTGGTGGCGTGTGCCTGTAGTCCCAGCTACTCGGGAGGCTGAGGCAGGAGAATTGCTTGAACCCAGGAGGCAGAGGTTGCAGTGAGCTGAGATCATGCCACTGTACTCCAGCCTGGGCAACAGAGACCCCACCTCTAAAAAATAAAAAATAAAAAATAAGTATTGTCAAAAGAGGAATAAGGATTTTGAACATTCTAGACAGCCTGATTCTCTTAAAGGAGATTGTAGGATAAGATAGTATTAATCCTAAGAAACGTGTGTGTTTTGAAAAGAAAACATTGTTTTGTCACAGTACCATTATTTGTTTGTAGTAACAACCTCCCCTCCCCTCCCCTCC
>NW_012107130.1:921650-947558 GCF_000951045.1 Mandrillus leucophaeus | reverse complement strand
TTTTAGTAGAGACAGGGTTTCTCCATGTTGGCCAGGCTGGTCTTGAACTCCTGACCTTGTGATCCACCCACCTTGGCCCCCCAAAGTGCTGGGATTACAAGGGTGAGCCTCCACGCCTGGCCAATAATATTTATTTTCAAGTTTCAAACAGCACTAAAGGAGGACATGACATTTTTAGATGTATCAAAAGAGCGGCATGGGTTTTAAAGGTTACAAAATTAAAATTAAAAAGAACTTTTTCAGCATCTCTTTTTCTATTGTTTTAGATACATAGGTTTTTTTTTTAAGTTAAGCAATTAAGGAGAAAGAAAAAGAAGAAAGTCTTCCTGTACCGTTTTCCCACTCTAATCTTACCCCTAGAAGTCACCAACATGAATATCCCCCAATTTTCTACAATATATAAGTAGCGAGAGAAAGAACTTTTTTATTTTTGTTTTTGTTTAGACTCCAATGGGATCACACTACACATAGGGCCCAATACATATAGATCACCTTTATTCTGCATGATATTCCAATGCCTGATGTACCATAATTTATTTAACTAGTCACTCATTCATGAATATTTAATCTGTTTCTCTCAGTTTGCTATTTCAATATTGCAATGGACATTCTTTTTATATATATACTTTAAATTCTAGGGTACATGTGCACAATGTGCAGGTTTGGTACATAGGTATACATGTGCCATGTTGGTTTGCTGCACCCATCAACTCATCATTTACATTAGGTATTTCTCCTAATGCTATCCCTCCCTCGTTTCCCACCCCCTGACAGGCCCTGGTGTGTGATGTTCCCCACCCTGTGTCCAAGGGATCTCATTGTTCAGTTCCCACCTATGAGTGGGAACATGTGGTGTTTGGTTTTCTGTCCTTGTGATAGTTTGCTGAGAATGATGGTTTCCAGCTTCATCCATGCCCCTGCAAAGGACATGAACTAATCCTTTTTTATGACTGCATGGTATTCCATGGTGTATATGTGCCACATTTTCTTAATCCAGTCTATCATTGATGGACATTTGGGTTGGTTCCAAGTCTTTGCTATTTTGCTCATCTCAGTGATGATGAGCATTTTTTCATGTGTCTGTTGGCTACATGGACGTCTTCTTTTGAGAAGTGTCTGTTCATATCCTTTGCCCACTTTTTGATGGTGTTGTTTTTTTCTTGTAAATTTGTTTGAGTTCTTTATAGATTATGGATATTAGCCCTTTGTCAGATGGGTAGATTGCAAAATTTTTCTCCCCTTCTGTAGGTTGCCTGTTCACTCTGATGGTAGTTTCTTTTGCCGTGCAGAAGCTCTTTCGTTTAATTAGATCCCATTTGTCTATTTTGGCTTTTGTTGCCGTTGCTTTTTGTGTTTTAGACATGAAGTGCAATGGACATTCTTAAACAATGTTTACTGTATTTGTGGGCATATATTTGTAGAAAGTCATTTGAGAAGTGACTTTAGAAAGACTGAGAAAGTCACAAAGCCGGGATAGCAGGGCAATATAGAGTGGTTAAGCGCATGGACACTGGCCTCAAAGAGGTTGCAGGGATTTGCACTGCCTGTATCACAGTTTGGAAAGTGCCCTTCAGTTTCCCCACAACCTTGCCAGAATGGGAAGGTGAATAATATTGTTTGAACCTACATGTTAACTGTGAGTGAGGATGAACTTTTTTTAATGCTTTACTGGATATTTGTGTGTCTTTAAAGAAGCACTTTCCTCAAGTGAGCTGGAAATTCATAGAAATATATGCCACTTTAAGGGAATACAGCTATTAGAAAAAATAAAATATGCTTCCATGTTACTTGCACTTTAAAAAATAAAACTTTTCTATTGCAAATATATGTGCTAAATGTATAAAGACACGAACAATAGAAATACGGTTTTCTGTCATTTAAGAAATAGACCAATGATCTGTAATGTGCCATGGGCAGTAAAACATATGGTGGGAATTAAGATTTGCAGAGGGATAGAAAGGATGGCTTGTTTCTTTCACTGGCTAAAAGGTTATGACCCATCATGCACCACGTGACCTGTCAAGACCTACTGACCCACCAATTATCCTGTAGAAAATTGAACTCGCTAACTCTTCCTAACTTTCGCCTAAATCTGCAGCTCTTGCTGTGTTCCTTCTCTGTTAAAGGCATCACATCTACCGTGTCGGCCCACTTCGGCCAAGCTAGAAATCGGGGGGTCGTCACCATTTCTTGCTTTGCCCATGCAGCTGTTCCCCACCCTCACCCCTTTCACTGAGTCTTTTGTGAGGAGGAAACAAGGTAACACGTCTAGAATTGCCGAGCATAACTTTAGGGAGGCAGTGGTCAGGACAAGGGAAATTTCATTCTGTTACCTTTCACAACACACACAAACAACAGCAGCAACAACAACACATTTTTAAAAAGGCAATGCCTCCTTACCAGTGATCTACAGCTTTCTACACTGTCTACCTGAGGCTTCTGCCCTACTTGTTCAACTGTATACCTGAGTGAATTGGAGTACAGGACACTCACCATTCACTAGGCAGGAATAATGGAGTTGTCCATGTGGAATATATTAATTGAAAAATACCCTAATCTTTTTACTTTATAAATAGAGGATGCTAATGATTTCTTCTCTTCTTACAGATCAGTATTGTTATTTTAAACTTTGGCTTGGAAGGAAAATTAGATGGAATGCTCTCAGAAAGATTTTGCAGGGGAGGTCATATGAAGGCTTAGGCAGAAGGTCTAAATAGCAGTGGGAAGTGAAATAAAAATCTACAGTCACCACCTCCTGACCTAGTTATAGGTTATCAGAATCTCCTCTACCACAAAGCATATTTCTGGCCCATATGTTCCACCACTTTCTGTTGGTGGGTGCTCAGAGACTACAAATTCACTTTAATATGTCTATTATCCTCAGAAAAACATAATTAAGAACATAAATAGACTGCTTCTAAAAATAATATTGTGCGTTTAAAAACAAAATATTATGAGGTTTGGATTATCTGCTGTTTCAGATTATCTCTGCCACTGCTCTAGAGGGTCGAATTTCCTCTGCAGCTTAGTATCCCTTGAAAACATGTGTTTAGTTATAAACATAAGTCCCTCTGGGGAATCTCCAAATGGAAATGTTTCTCTCATTTGTGAGTGAGAAGTGCATGTCTTTCCTTTGACACAAAGGAGAGCATTAATGCTTGCCAATTTGCAGATAATTTCAAAATGTGTTTTAACCTCCAAACTTTTACTAGTCAGCAAAAATTTTTCTAGCGTCTATTTGGCAATTAGTATGAGCATGAGTCAACTCAAGAACCTCAGTTATTAACTATGGGTATGGGCTATATATTAAAGTGTTAATTAAATGAAAAGCATTTTTTTATTAGAAAAGTAATTAATGTCTCTTTCTTACCCCATTCTCCTATAACACCCAGCCCCTTCTCCAGGGGAAGCCACTCTTAACAATTTCTTTAAAACATTTTTAGAAATAACCTATACAAATCCATGTATACATGTGTATACTTATCTCCCTTTTTTACATAAATGGAAGCATATTATTCATACTGTTTTACATTATGTTTCACTTGCTCTATCTTGGAAGTTGTTCCATATCAGGAGATACACACATATAGCACACACCTCTTCTTAATAATATCATAATATTCCATTGTGTGGGTCTACATTAATTGATTTAGCCAATTCTTATTATAGATATATAAGCTGTTTTTAGATTTCTATTCTATTACAAGGAATATTGACATCAGATGTCAATAGACATTTCCCTTTAAAAGGGAAAATGCAAAAGATATACAATGGTAGAGCAAATAGCACAACTTTAACAATAACCACCTAACTCGTGGGCGAAGTTGTTTCATCTATAGCCCTCCACTCGCCCTAATAGATTATTTCGAGGCAAGCTTCTTCCATAGATATTTAATTATATATTATAAGAACCCTTTTCTTTAACAAAATACACCATTACCATTACTCAGAAAGTTAAAAATAATTCATTGATATCAATAACATCCTGTGTTCGGATTTGCCTTATGCACTATTGTTTAGAGCTGGTATATTAAAATCAGAATGCAAACAAGGTCCACACATTGCATTTGACCGATAATCCTTCTTCAGTTTCTTTTAGTTTATAAATCCCCTTCTTTTATTCCTTGCAATATACTTGTTGACAAATCTGTGTGGTTTGTCCTTCAGTTTTCTACATTCTGAGTTTTGCTGACTGCATTGCGTGGTGTTATTTAACATGTTCTCCTCTCTTCCCTGTATTTCCTGCAAACTAGTGGTTTGATCAGGAGACTATCAGATTCAGGCTTCATGCTTTGGTAAGAATACTTCCTAGATGGTGTTGTGTACTTTTCTCGAGAAACCATAGGCATTCTTGTATATAGGTATGAATGTGATTGTACGATAAATTCCTCCAAGTAAAATTGCTTATTGTATTTTTTATTTTGATAGGTATTAACAAATTACCAAATTGTCCTGCACAGAAATTGTACCAACTTACATTCCCACCTGAAATTAAATGAGAGTTTCTGTTTCCCCATACCGACATTGTTTTATCAAGCTCTTTTTAGTCTCTGCCAATCTGATACATGAAAAATGTTATCTTGTCAAGTACTAACACAGTTTAGATTTGACTAGAACTAGATTTCATATTGCTGCAGCCCAATTTCTTTGCACATTAGCTCACATGAGTCAGTGTTGTGGGTCAACTTGTTTATAACTGTTGTAACACTGCAAATTATCTATATGAGCCAAAATGAATTGGCAAGGGTAACATATTTGTTACAGCTTAATATCAAAGCGTGTGTGCAATGCTACCGCCTTTGGTTTGTCAGAGCAGATGCAGCTCAAAGAAATCTTGTGTGTATATATATTTAGAAAATTGGTAGAATTTCCTCATTTCAACACCCATGTCTTAAGCATTCGCTGTGTGCCAAGCATGTGGAGGGATCCAATGATAGACTAAGAACAAGGTCTTCGTGCCAATGAGCTTACAGTCTAGTAAGGGAGGTGAGACACTTAATCATAACGCAGTTACAGTTTAGAGAGGGGAGAGGTCACTTCAGCTGCAAGGATAAGGAGGTGGTATTTCAAATGGGCCTTGAAGGATGGCTAAGTCCCAGAAATGCTTATCAGATGGGGATAACATTCCAGATGGCAGGAAGGGCACACATGAAGGCTGGAGATTTACAAAAAAGTGCAGGACATAGTCCGGGAATCCTGAAAAAGCCATTTGGGCTGTGGAGTAGGTAAAGGACCCCTGAGAAATTTGAAGGACCACAATCCTGGGAAACAGAAAACTAACCTAATTAGCATAATTATTTATAAGACACTACGTTTTGAATGAGTAAAAGGAAGTAATTGTTACTATGAAAAGTAAAAGGCCCAACAGGTAGTTTAAAAAAAAAATAGTATCACATGAGGCCGGGCATGGTGGCTCACACTTATAATCCCAGTGCTTTGGGAGGCTGAGGTGGAAGGATGACTTGAGGTCAGGAATTTGAGACCAGCCTGGGCAACATAGTGAGACCCTAGTCTCTATAGAAATTTTAAAAATTAGCCGGTTATGGTGACACACGCCTGTAGTCTCAGCTACTCAGGAGGCTGAGGTGGGAGGATTGCTTGAGTCTGGGAGGTCGAGGTTGCAGTGAGCCGAGATCATGCCACTGTACTCCGGCCTAAGCAACAGAACAAGACCCTGTCTCAAAAAATATTAAAGAATAAAAATTTAAAAATAGTATTATTTATGGATGTTTTGAATAGAGTCACTACAACATGTTACTGTATCTTTTCTTAACAATTTTCAGTGATAATTTTATGTGCATTTAATGAATGCCAACCAAATGCAGTTTCTATAGTGTTCTACATAGCCTGCTTAGGAAAAAAAATGGAGGAAACCACATTTCTTCCTTGCTTAATCAAAGCTAAATGGCATTGAGACACAGAGGTTTTATTATTATTATTACAATTTAAAGTAACAAACAACTCTTGAAGGAAATTTTCAGAATTCTTAATAATTATGCCAAATCCATAGCCTCAGTTAATTTCTCCACATTGTGACTGGGGAGGAGACATCAATCATCTTAGAAAGCTGGGATTCTTTGGACAGCAAGTTATAGCAACAATCAGCGTTTTCTGTGCCAGATAGTAAGATTCATTTCCAAGAATAGGTATCCTTTGAAGCAGTGTTGTCCAATACAACTTTCTGCAAAGACAGAAACAAGAAACATTCTGTATCTTCACTGTCCAATATAGAAGCCACTAGCTACATGAGGCTATTGAGCATTTGAAATGTGGCTAATACAATTGAGAAACTGGTTTTTTCATGTTATTTGTCATTAACTAAACTTTAAATATAAAATAGCCATATTCAACTAGTGGCTAGTGGTGTAGCATTTAACTAAAAATGGTTATTAACTTTTCCCTGAAAGATTGAGTTATGATTAAAATAACATACACAAATGCTGCATAAACTCACAAGGCATTTTAATGTTCATGTTACAACAAGGAAAGATGTAGTCTGGAGCAACAGGACTTTTCACACCCAGAGAATTCCACATAGAGGCAATGGTGATTGACTTCTTTTTGCAAAGTTTACTGAATTCTATTCTTTTAACAAAGGCAAGCATGCACGCCTATGTTGTACAACACACTTTAAAGCACAGATAAAGTTTAAACTTTTAAGTGGCAATAATAAATGTAGTAATAATGCTGTTGAATTCTTTGAGTTTGAATAATTTGGGTTTTCTTTTTCTCCAAGTGCCTTGAAGTCTACCCCTCTGGATGCTTCATGCAGTGGAGATATGCCTTCAGTTATTAATCAAGGGTCTGTTTTGCAGACTTTTTAAAATGGAATTTCAGATTCATTAGAACAAAAGGATGCACTTTTCTCGACCTTGGTAGCTTGTGACTATTTGGAGATGAAAAGCATAGTGACACTAAGGAAAACTATTGTCCAGAAAAATAAGCCTCTCCAAGGGGGCACCAGGAATCCACAATAAAATCCCTGTTTCCAAGAAAATCCAGGCATTTCCATCAAAAAAGCCTGGAAAGATAAATAGAATGTCCTTATAAGCCACAGGTTTTTAATAATACAAAATGTCTAAGTCCAGAGTAAACAAAGAGCTAAGAAAAACTAACATCTACTAACTCAAGTTTCTCAAGACCCAGGTCGTGACCTAGAGCCTGATCACAAGGTATTTTCAAAAGAGCTGCTTTTCCTGCGCCTGCGATGAGTTTATTTTATGGAACTTATTTGGCTACAGAGCTCCACAACTGCACAGAATTTTAGAACCAGGTGAATTACGACAACTCTTCCAATTCACAACAATGAGAAGTGGGATTTGGGGGCTAATTTAAAAAGTGATGCCAATGTCCTCCATGTAGCAACCAAAACAAACCAGGCTGATTTGCTGAATCTGAAGTTAACACTTATTTTCATCTTATCATTATCCTAATATATTAGTTCCTTTCTCACCTGATTTCCCAAAAGTGATTAGTGAAGCTTTTCAAAATGTGATGAATTTTTCATCTTCAATTCTTTCTGAATGAGCTATTCAAGTATTGTTCTTTCCAGTTTCAACCCTCTAGGAGGCAGAAGTCAACAGATCTCTCTTCCCTTTGTTGCAGGAGCTATTTAAACTTTCTGCTATACCACATCCTTTCTCTGACCGTGCTGACTTCCAGGAACTAACCTGTGGTTTTGCAAACAGAGTATTTTCCATAGCGGTTGTATTAGTTATTACTGACATTCGTGTATTCTGAAGGTGTGCCCCAGGGGTTTTACAATGGGCTACTAAAAAAAAATTCAAAGAGCAATAAACAAAAACCAAGAGTCTTGCTCAACCATCTAAATGTTAATTCATTTGTTTTTTTACTTAGCATTTTGTTCACTGACACAGGCTCAGCAAATGTGAAAAGAAAGAACAGAACTGATTCCCCATGGTCCCTAAAGTGTTTTTCTCATGACTTTTATAAATAATTCAAGAATACATAATTTTTCTTCTTAAAGTTCTGTTAACAGCTCCTGAGAATTAAGCTGTCACTACTGAGTCACTTTTCTGCGCTGGGACTAGCTCTGCTCTGCCTTTCAGTCCTTTATCCAACAATCAGTGAGACCATCTTCTTTTATAGTTGGGGATTTATTTAATGTAAACTATTTTGATTTTTTAATGATTTAGAATAAATTATGTAGACTGGTAGACTGGCAAAAAAAAAATCATTAAAAAGCAGGCTCTCGTCATGCTTATTAGAAGACCAGTTTTCTGGGCACTTTTAGAAAGTCAGGTTGAGGTTGTGTGTCAGGGCTCAAGTTTCACAGTCATCTCCACTTTGAAACATAATATATAAAAGCTGTGTTTTGTGTTTTTTTTTTTTTTTAACAAGAAATCAAGTGTGTTTTGTACTTAAGTGGGAAACATTTCAACATTTCAACTGTAGTGAAGCTCTTCACTTTGAAATAGAAGGATCCGAGGAAAGAGTGATGGCTAGTTTGCTGCTGAAAGAAAGAATCTCTGTGAGATGTTACTGCTGTCCTTTTGGCTGAAATGGTGACCAGCACTAATCCTAAAGGTCACGCTGATAACAATACTTTTTCCAGTAGGGCGTTTTAATATCATTAAGAAAACTAAATCTATAAAATGAAAGGGCTAAGCTAAGCCCAACCTCTTCATACTGATAATTATGCATTTTCAATTTTGTTACTCACACATAAGGGCTCAGAATTAGGGCAGCAGGGCAGTTCAATTGTATGATAGTATCTTAACCCTCAGATAAGTTAATATGTCCTTGGCCTTTTGAAGCATTTGAGAAACAACGTAAATGTTTAGCCATAGGCATGAACGAGGTAAGGCAGGAGGAATTCACTTTAATTCTAAGTTCTCCAGTTTTAAATTTCTAAAAAGCATACATAGATTTTGCAAATGCTGACGTGCTAAAGGTGGTATTCTGGTAGGGAAGAGAAACACTTGATAAAGTGAGAACAGACGCTGCATTGTTCCATCTCCCACACTTCAACTAGGAAGCCTTAGGCATAAGAAGTATTTAGTACTAGCTGGGTGTGGTGGCACGCACCTGTAATCCCAGCTACTCAGGAGGCTGAGGCAGGAGAATCGCTTGAACCAGGGAGGTGGAGGTTGCAGTGAGCCAAGATCATGCCACTGCACTCCAGCCTGGGCGATGACAGAGTGAGACTCCGTCTCAAAAAAAAAAAGTATTTAGCATATACTAAATTACTTAATTTAGGATTATCTGGGTTCTAGTTCAGCTGTGTAACCTTGGGCAAGTCTCTTGAATGTGCTGCGCTGCACTGTTTTGATAAGATGGTCTTTAAGAGCCCTTCCAGCTCTACAATCCTATGGTTTTTATGAACACTTTCTGTAGTAGTTTGATCTTCTTCATGCGCACGTGTGTGTGTGTGTGTAGGCACAAACCCACACAGATACACACAAACCCTATGTATGTGCTATGTACTAGTTGCTATGGGCAACCAACCGCAGAAAAGGAAAGCAGTGGTGGCCAAATTTCTCACAGATTTGTAGGACCTAAGAGGAGCTGAGCCCAAGTTGTATCTATTCACTGACTCAAGTGAAACGCTACCTGGTCAGTTACCTGCAGCCTTGGTTCTAGAGTATGGCAAGGGGTTGGGGTGGGATGTGCATTTGGCTCCTCCACTTGATCCTTGTGTGGGTTTGGTCAGTTAAATAACTTTAGTTTCCTCAATTGTAAAATGAGGAAATGGTAAAAAGCTTAGCTTTTAGGGCTGCTGTGAGGATTTTATGACTTTATATAAAGCGAAAACACTCAGAAGCATGTCTGGCACAAACACATTCAATGTTAGCTGATATCATGAGATGAATGTAGAGTGAACCCCTTACTAATAGGGATGGCTCGATGATCTGGAAACATTGGCAAAAGCAATATTAACAGCTAATAGCCACAGTGTGGATGCTTAATAAGAAAGACGGAGGTACTATTAATAGAAGTGGTTGGTGCCAGAAGACAGCAAAAATCCCGTGTTGTTCAATATGGTCGCCACTAGCCACCTACAGTATTGAGCACTTAAAATGTGCTTAGTCTGAAATGAAATGTACTGCAAGTATAAATGCACATCGGATTTTCAAAGACTTAGTATCAAAAAGGTAAAATGTCTGTGTTTCTATGTTTCCATTGGACAGTATAATTCTGAAGTGTTAAAGGAATCAACTGGGGCTGGGCGCTGTGGCTTATGTCTGTAATCCCAGCACTTTGGGAAGTTGAGGCGGGCGGATCACCTGAGGTCAGGAATTTGAGACCAGCCTGGCCAACATGGTGAAACCCTGTCTCTACTAAAAATACAAAAATTAGCTGGGCATGGTGTCAGGCACCTGTAGTCCCAGCTACTCAAGAGGCTGAGGCAGGAGAATCACTTGAATCCAGGAGGTGGAGGTTGCAGTGAGCCGAGATCGTGCCATTGCACCCCAGCCTGGGCAACAAGAGCAAAACTTCATCTCCAAAAAAAAAAAAAAAAAAGAGTCAACTGTTCCGTCTCTTACTGTCTCTTACTGGAGGTGAAACCACCACGTGACTCTGTCCCAGAAAATTCCATTTCCCTCCCTCTCTGTCACATGTCTGTGTCATAAGCTTCCCTCGGAAGCTCTGAGGGAAGTCACATTCAATTACTGACACCAGCACTGGGCTGTACTCTGACTTACTAATCCAAATGCTTCCACCATGGCTTTACTGTTCTTATTTGTGGTGAGAATAAAGATTTCTGAAACAGTGCTGAGTGACAGGCTGAACTGGCTTCAAGCACAGCCTCCATCATGTGCCTGCCATGCAATATTACTCAAATGACCTAACCTTTCACAGCCTCTGTTCATCATCTAGAACAGAAGGGTAACATTAATAATTACCTATTTAGTAGGATCATCATGTGAAATATATCTCACATATATCTCTCATATATCCTGTGAGATATATGAGACATATCTCATATACATATATATATACACATATGTGTGTGTGTGTGTGTATATATATATATATATAGAGAGAGAGAGAGAGAGGGGAGAGAGAGAGAGAGGGAGAGAATTTACAGCAGTGCCTGGCACACAGTAAACACTCAATCAATGTTACAGATGATTAATCCCATTTTTGCCTGGAGAGTTTCGCAAGATGAGGTGGGTTGGATTGTTAAATCTCTTCTGAGTTTAGGTTAAAAAAAAAAAAAAACTACCCAGGCTATTCTGCTGATGAATGATAAAATGATGGAATCACTAAAGTTAGGATTTCAGGTACTAGTAGGGCCCTGTTTAAGGAACTGATGGAGTAGAGATAGCAGCTAAACTCATTTTTAGAGGCCCAGTGGAAGTGAGGAGCAGGCTTCTTGAATGTGACATAATTGAAGGGGCAGGGTTTATACTGAATTGTGGTGTTTGGGATTGCTGAGAAGTGACAGATTGAACAAGGTAGGTGGAGACCTGAGTTGTTAACTCAACCTCTGTAGGCCTCATTTTCTGCCAGTGTAAAACAAGGATAACCTCAACCATCTACCTCACAGATTTCAGGTGAATGTCAAGCAAAATAATGTGCATGCTGATGTGCTTTGGAAACTGTCAATGACACCTGTAATCCCAGCACTTTGGGAGGCCAAGGCAGGAGGGTTACTTGAGGTTAGGAGTTTGAGACCAGCCTGGGCAACATAGCAAGACTTTGTCTTTACAGAAAATTTTAAAAATTAGCTGGGCATTGTGGTGTGTGCCTGTAGTCCTAGCTACTTGGTAGGCTGAGGTGGGAGGATTGCTGGAGCCCAGGAGTTCGAGGTTACAGTGAGCTATGATCATGCCACTGCACTCCAGCCTGGGTAACAGAGCAAGATCTCATGTAATAATAATAATAATAATAATAATAATAATAATACTAGCCAAGCACTGAAACAGAGGCTGCAGTTTATTTTTCTCTTTCTAAATACCTGAGTATGCAATTGAAGCAGCATGAAACGCAAGTGCTATGGTAGTTCAGGGAAGGCAGAAATCACCATGTGCTGGACCTAAGGGAGCCTTCCTGTGGGAGGTAGGACTCAAAGTGGCCCTTAAAGAATGAGAGGAGAGAGAACTAGAGACCATTGATTTGCCCAAATCTCTGTCACGTGTCCACGTCATGAGGTAAATTACTAATCTACTTTGCACACAATCATAGTCAAAGAGGTTCCCAGAATCCTTCTGTTCACTTACATGAAGGCAAACCCAAACCCTTACTGATAGCATAGAAGATGAAGTAAAATGCAACCAGGGCTGCGGACTCTCATGGCACTTTTGTGGCTCATTTTTCTATATAGCAGGTCTATGTGGAATAATTTCACATTAATTCCTGATTGACTGCACTCTCTGTGACCAAATGTTTTGTGTTAATATGTACATCCACAAAAGAGACACCTTTTTGGCAGATTATTGGATACTTAAATAAGGACCTTAAATTTGTGAGAAATTATAACTTAATAAAGAAAATGCAGGGAAATAAAGGAAAAAGTTCATGATACAGATAAAGAGCCACAGTCTAGTCTCCATTAATTCTCTGCACACCATCTCAGTTCTCTCTCCAGAGGTAACTAATTCATTACTACTATTATTGCCAGTTAAAAGGAAGACTGGAGAAGCACGGGGGTGGGGTTGCAGGAAAGAGGAACAAAGAGGAGGGGTACTGAGATAAAAAGCAAAGATTTATGGAGTGGGAAGAGACCTCAGAGGTAATCTAGTAAGTGATTTGCTTAAATGTCATTCAGCTTGTTAGTGACAGAGCACAGACTCAAGCTGAGATCTCCAGCTTCTCACTCCAGGTCTCTTTCGACACTACTGCGTAGTTTTGGGAGAGGGAGGTTAGAACAGTCAGTGGGAAGGAAAAGGCCCAAATTCCCAGCTTCAGTCTTCTTAGATTCTCAACCCCTCCCCCTCTTTGAGATGCAAAAACCTCTCTCTGACACACACATTGAACTGGCTTCCCTTAATCTTCCCCTACCCCTTTCTACTCCAAATCACCAAAAGGAACTTCTCTATGAGCTGTCTAGGTCTTTACAAAGAAACTCCCTGGAGTTATCTTTATTTACTAGGGGAACATTGCTTGATCTCTCAGTTACGTATTTTTAGAGAGAGTTAAATAATTGCTAATGTTATCGGGTACTTTACATATGGTTCCTGGGCGGTAGTAAACACTCAGGGTTGAAAAAGAATTTACAAAGTGGAAAGGAGCTGGCATTTCTGATATCCCTCAATGCAAATATTCAACCTAGTCACTAGGCCAACAATGGATGTGTCAACACACTCTGAAAGGGGTCTCATAAAACTACAAAGTTGAGGTTCTCTCCACCATCACAGAATTTACAATCTGGTTGGGCGGATGGACAAAGCTCGATTATTCATAATGACCTCAACAAAGATATGATAATACCTCACCTCATTAGCATGTTAGCATATGCTATCAAATATGATAATTGTAAACTCAGATGAACGATTTTTATTCTTTTTCCCTATAAAAGGCTGGGGTGGGGATCCAATTCATGACATTCCTAAACAACAATGGGGACACTGTTTCCACATTGCTCATTCCGAAAGGCATTTCTGAAAGCTAGAGATAGATGCCTTTTAGAAAGTAGACCACATTTTCTGGCACAATACTTAATTTATTCTCCTTTGATGACACGCCTGGTGGAATGAAGGAAATGGGGGGTGGGCATTCCATAAAACCTGATGAAGCAGAATTATAACACAGATGGTATAACAGTTTATACAATATTAACAGCTCTTTTAATGTTAAATTAGTACATATAAAGGCATCAGGGAGTAAGGTGTGTTGTTCCTTCTTATAGTTGAAGAAAAATCTAAGAAACAATTGACATGTGAGGAAATTGTCAACTTGCAGGTTATGAATGTGAACATAAAGTTACATTTTGATGATCAAATCTTCATTATTCGGTACTTTGCTCTGGGATTCCAGTCTGGACTGGGGATGTGAGTGGGTGAGAAACCAAGCAAGATCCCCTGTATGACAGTTAGGTTTCTCAGAACACTTGAGGGGGAAGATGGTCGTTACGTGTCTTTTCAGTTGGTACAATCAGATTGTAGTTAAATAGTGAGAATGACTAGATTGTTAAATTTTCTCCTGAAACCCTCTCTCTGTGCCTTGCTTGCACTGCTGGTACCCCAAACTTTGGCAGCAAGAAGTCAGGATCTTGGCAAGGAGTCTAAGAAATATGCATATGGCATCAGCAGGAAAGAGAAAAGCAGGAAAAGAACATTTATTGAGCATGCTGAAGTGCCAAGCATTGTGATCATTTTGTTATCTGTAGATTTCACACATGATCTCATTTAATTTCCTAATGGTCCTCCAGGAAAATCAAGCTTGAAAATAAGTCAAGGACCATTTAAAATTTCTTTTAAAATTGACCATAATAGTGTCTTTCTTTATCCTGGCTCTGTGACAATGAGTGAAGGCATTTTAGGCAAGTCATTTTTGGGGCTTCAGTTTCCTCATCTGTAAAATGAAGTGATTAGGTTAGATGCCCAGTGAGGACCTTGCCAAACCTAACATGTTGGTTTAAACCATCCTTTAAAAGATACTCTGCTAAGTCATTTCCATGTTTGATGCTGTTATGTACAGTATTTTGCCACAAACTTAGCATTGAAAGAACCTAAGCACTTGACCAGGAGTCAGACAAAATGAAAGACAAGTTGGAATTTGGGATTCTTTTTGCAAATTGTGCTAATCTGTCTAAGGCTGCATATGTAGCTGCAAATGTGGTAGTGTTAAAAGCCAGCAACATTAATTTTAGAATTAATTTGCTGAGAGCTTTAGTTCTTAAATATCATCAAGACTTTTATGTAAACTTGGTAACACTGTTACTGGAGTTTTAAAAACATGCAGTGTGCACGCAGGGATTAATCAAGTGTAGAGATTAGTTTAAGAATGGTGGGTTTGAATTGTAAATGAAATAGTTGAAATTGCAGAAAACTAAAGGACTATACGCCAAAACAAGGATAAATAGGACACTTTGTTTATGAACCAAAATATAAAATGAATCCTCTCAACTTTTATATTTAAATTTCTGACACAAAAGTAAAAATTGACTAAATGTAGGACTCCCCCACCCAGCAGATTTTAAAGATGTTATAAACTACTATTTAAAGAAAATCCTTTTGAAACTTACCGAAGAGGGGTAATTAGTTGAGTGGGACAACAAGGACTCCAACCAACAGAGCAAATAAAAATTGGTTCTTGCTTTTGTTAGGTGATTAACCAAACTGATGGGGTCTATTCAATTTCTAGTTTGTTGATTATCTTCAGACAGATTTAATTTTTAAAAATGACTGGGGTTGAGGATATCTAATAAGTAATAAAAGATATAACATTCAGATAACACTGATAAATAATATGTCAGAAGAAAGATTATATTTTTGACAACTGGAAAAAACATGAAAGCACTGCAGAAAAGAACTTAATTAAAACACACAAAGGAAGAAAACAAATTTTATTTCAGATCAAATTGAAGAAAGCCCAGAGTAGTATGATTGGGTGTGAAGGCTATTAGTAATTGCAAGGTGTGTATCTTACTCTTATATATCACTGTTCATCAAGATCTAGTGGTTTCCATGCTTTTGTTTAAATGGTCTTTAAAGCAAAACTGCAAATGAAATAACTATGGAAGGATTTACAGATTAGTCAAGCATTACATTCTAAAAATATAATTTAACCCTAGATATTCACTAGAACTATTTGTCTTGCTGTTTCTCCAAAATCAACAAGCAGACTCTATATTTAAAATGGCTTTGTTTATTAGCCTTGATATCCTCCAAGGAAACACTGAACTTTGGTCTAGTTAATTAATTATAAAAAAACATAAAAGTTTAACATGCTATAATGCAGTATTTTTTTGTAACACATACCAACATATAATGTTTGCTTCTTTAACCTTAAGTTCTTGAAAACTTAAAACACATCCTAGAATGATGTTTAGTTCAGCAAGTTTATCAATTTGATATCTAAACATTTTCACAAATATGCAATCCATACTTGATCATAACTTGCACATTTTCTTCTTGCTTTTATCTACTAGCACATTAACCATTTTAATTCTTAAAGATGCTTTAATAAGTAGCAGCTATAGAAATGGGATCACTGAAAGTTATAAAGGATCCTTTTGTCTTAGGGATGTTAATCATTTTTTAAATTTAGGGAGTAAAGTTTCAAGTAGTAAAATGCATTAGGGTTTAAAAAAGTGAGGGATGAGATGGACAGCTCACTCTTTTCTGAAAGAATAAAAATATGCGCAGAGCTCCAAGTAGGGTCAAAAATTATATGATTTTAAATAATAAAAACTGCATCTTTCCATCTTTGATTTTTAAATCAGTAGTCTTCCTGTTGACTTAGACATCCTTTCAAAAATTTCAAAAGTAAGCTAGATTACATTTGTTTTGAGAAAATAAAATCTCCCCTTTCATTTTAAAAGTAGATGTCCTCTGTAGGCTGTATCTGTTGAAAGATTCCCTTTTACAGTGAGTGTTAGCCCTGTTATTTAGGTTGTTACAAGCTTTCATTGCAGTCCTTTCAGGCATCTGGATAATTCAACACATTTCTCTGCGCCTTCCTCCTCAGCATAAAAAAGGCCAGACAATAGTTCTACTTCCTTCAGCAATCACAAGTCAGGAGACAGTTAAAGAGAATCTCTAAGCTTGGCAGAGTACTACCAAGCTGAGGATAAATGTTATCTTCGAGGAGAAAAAAAGAGAGAAGCTCCAAAAAATACCATGTGCCCTCTTTGCACATAGGTAGTGGAAGATTATCATGCTTTATTTTAGTTATAGCATAGAGAATATTAAATAACTTAAAACTTCCTAACTTAAAAGCGTATTTGTTATCTAGAGTTTTTACTTCTCAATCATGACATTGTCAGTAACAGACTTATTGGTGTAAGATTATTAAATAATGAGATAATTTTTAACACCATGATTTACTTGCTTTGGAAGACAATGTTATTATGGTGATGAGATTTTAGAGACTGTGTTTTGAGTGTAAAACTTTAACTTTTATTGTGTTCCATACCATGATATATTTTCCACTTAGAAAATTTATAATGGTGCAAAGATGGACAAACTTAATCAGAAAAGTGATTGAAAAAAGTGATCTGTGTAAAACATTTCTGGTTTATAGCTTTTTCTTTGATTATAGTATTACAGTCTGCTAGCAATTTTATGGTTTGTAATACCAGAAGTTCCACTTCTAAGGTCACATAAACAGGAAAATCAAAGTGTTTCAAACAGAGTGTAAAAATACCTTTAACACTATTTAATCTTAATAGTGAATCACTTTAATGTCTACTGAGTCTATTCTCAAGGTGGGAGAATTAATTTGAGAAATAATTTTTCTACTGATGGCAAGCAGGTTATTCTTGTATCTTTTCAATATTTGCACATGTATTTTGATGTAAAATATTCAACTAAAAAATACAGTTGTTAGTGAAAGGAAATTGTGTTTTAACATACTACTGAGAGAAGGAAAGACCCACACAACAAGGTAATTTTAAGGCATCACGTAATAGCAAAATTAGCTCCATGTTGTAAGTTCTAGTACCAACATATTTCAACTGAATTATGTGAGATGTAATTTAATTGTATTGTAATTTAATTACCCTTTCGATTAAAAATAAGATTAAATCATTACTAGAGATAAGAAATGTTTGTAAATAGACACTTATTCTAAAAGATCAAAGTTAGCAAAGACCAGCTTGTAAAAGTAAAGTTTACTTACAAGTACAATTTAGTAAAATGTGTATTTTAAATGTATTTGTATATCAGAAAAGTTGATCCACCTCTTGGTGCCATTTGGTCTTCATAAAATCCTTTGAGATTGGAATAAGTATATTTTTACTTTCTACATTTTTTAAACCAAATTATATTAACTATGCATGTTCAATTAGTGAAATTTTCTGCTTCTTATCAAGTGGCAAATCTTTTGAAATTGATATTTAATTCACATGGACGCTATTTAGTTGAAGATGTATTTATTTTATTTACATGATTTATGTTGGCATATGCTATTGAAAAGAAATAACATTCAGAAATTCATTACTGAGTCTAATTTTTGTCTTTGTTCTGCTGATATAAATTTTCATAAACAAATTAAGGTCTGGTCCAAAAAATTCAAATTTCATTTTTTCAGGCTGATTTGTGTTAATATGATTGCCATTCAAAAGAAGATTGATTCATCTAAAAACTATGAAATGTTTGCAAATAAAGGAATACTTCGTTTAAAAAATAAAGTTAGTAAAGACCGGTTTTGATAGACTTCTAATGAAATCACAGTTCCTGCTCTAGGATCAAATGGCAAAATAGCATTTGAAATATTTCGTTTGGGACCCTCCACCCCTAGTCTGTTTAGTGAGTGTTCTGATCTGCTGGCTTTGTTTTAGGCCTCATGGGCATGCACATGAACACATGAACACACAACCACATAAATGTAGCAAAACACATATTTCAGTGGGACACTAAACTTCTCATCCTGAGCAAAGCCAGAGTGTAACAGACCTTAACTGCAAGTGTAGTTCAAAAATGTAGAGTAGTAAATACACATAGAACAAAAGCTCTATTCTAGTTGTGTGAGGAACATAATACTCTTAAATTACTTTCTGGTTTCCATGGGGACCTTTTTGTTCTAAGATACCAATCATCAGGTTTAACGCAGCCACTTAATATTATTTCTAAATCAAGTAACATGATTTCTCAACTGGGTAAAATGTCAATTACCAGTATTCTTAAAGGTGTTCAAATCCAAACTACTTGAGATTGCTGCTTTATATGGTATAATTAAATCTAGAGGTCAATACAGAAGAATCCCTTCATCCCTTATCAAGGCAGAGGAAAGCTCAAAGTGGGTCTATTTTGCAGGGAATATTTTGCTGGGGCATTCATCTGCTTTTCTTTGAATCCACCATAAACTCAAAATAGTGTCAAGAATTTAAAGTTGTGATGAGAATCCTTAGGCTCACGAAAGATAACAAGTTCTCCCTCCCTTTGGCCAGTTTCTATACTTTTCTTACACATTCTGATAGAACATCTGGGCTTTCATGTAGGCATGTATTCTATATCATATATACATATATATGTGTATATATGCACACTGGCCAGTCTGTTTGGCCATAAATGATGTGACTGGGGAATAGGAGTTGTGGCTCCTTTATTTTGCAGAATGCCTAAGTATTGTTTGTCTCACAATACTGGGAGCGAGCAGGAGCCCGGTGGGAGCCTGGAGCCTTAAGCCCTGGGCTGTGGTCTGGGGGAGGGGACGGGGTTGCAGGGTCACAAGCTCTTTGCTTTTAGCCTCAGCATGACCACAAGTTTTAAAGCATGAAGGGATCACGTGCTTTTCTTTGAGCTGTTAGTTATTCTGACTTTTTGGGGGTGTGTGTGTGAAACGCTTTGTTCTTTAGATTTTTTTTTTTTAAATTCTCTAGGTATTTTGGCTGATGATTAAATTTTTTTTCCAAAAGAAAAAGACAAAAATAAATCATTTGGTGTATCAAAATGCCCTAGTTTCTCATAACCTATATCTTGTGCTTAGTTAATTTTACCTTGTGCTAGACAGGTACTGAGATGGAAAAAATTATTTTCGCCAGTTGGGAACTTGATCCAGGCATTCTATATGTTGCAAACCCTTAAAAAAATTAAGAACAAGAAAATATCCTGGTAAAGCAATCTCAAAATACCTTATTCCGGGTATTGTTCTAGCTTTAAAGGGAAGGAGGGCTGGGAGGAGGGGTGGGAGATGGGGGTGGCGAATAGGAAGACTGGGAGGATGTCTTGTTTAATGAACTGCTAAAACTTTTGGAAAATTTGAAGCTAGTGAGGTCCCTCAACACGGTATTTCCATTTGAAAACCTTTACTCAAATATGTCACTCTTGGGGAGTTACTTCTACTTGTTCCCTTTAATAGGATGATTTCATCTTTTCCAACCCTCTTCTGTCTCTCCAACCAAGACACATAGAGTCCGAATGCCAAATAAAGACTTTTGAGGATAATGAGATTTATTTGGGAACATTTTCCAAAATCAGGGTAATGGGTTTTTTTGTTCTGATGTTGAAGAGGTTGAGGATAGTTTACTCATTGACCCGGGAGCTCTGGCTGCAGCTGTAGGACACAATTAATTATGCTAATAGTTTGTGAGGAGCGGATGTAACTCCCCCAACCCCCCTTTTTTCGAGGGGAGGGGAGTTTGGCAAAAGGGGAAGGAGACGCCCTGGGGTCGGATCACATGATATTATCTTCGCGCCACTTTCGCAAAAACCCTTTTTTTTACTCCAGGTTTTGCTCCAGCTCAAAGGTACTGTTCTTATCTTGCTTTAATACAATGCTTCTTAACGTCGGGTCTAAGTTCTCTTCCCTCCCCCTCCTCTTCTTTCCACTGCTAGTCGTTACCATTAAAGGTCGAAAGTTGCATTGCAGTCGGTGCAGTCTTACAGGAGGAATCTGGTTGGGTAGTAAACTTCGGGCTGCGTAGTTTCTAGAAAGTATCACGCAGACGTGCCAGGGTAGGCTGCAAGGTCTGTTGTATGAAAAAGGGGAGGAAGCCCACCTGTGCGAGTGATTCACGCTGGAGAAATGATTGTGGTTTTCGTTGCATCCACCACTGACTCCTGAGGGGCGCTGGCCCAGTTCAGGTTGGACTCTTTCGCGGGCCAGGGGCAGGAGAGGCCAGTCTTTTGTAATCTGTTTGCCTGAGCTACTACTGTGCACCAGTGCACCAGGTTGAGAATCACATGGCGCCCTTGTCCTCTTCTGGGCTTTGGGCTGCCACAATCACCCTGGTAACAATAGTGGAAAGGGAGGGGTCCGGCTTCATTTTGCACCCCTTACCTCCTTCCTTACCAACTCTTGCCTTCCAGGGCTTTCCTCCTCCGAACTAGCGTGCTCACTGGTCTCTGATTTGTAACCTTGTCCCCCCCTGCACACCTCCGCCCAACCCCCCGCCCACGCTCCCCAAATCCCATCTTGCGCCTGTGTCCGCCAGGGACACGGAGAAAGTATTTAGCCTGTTTGTCTCTCATATTGCCCGGTGTTCCAAGTCTGGTATGCTTAATTCCATTTTGATTGTGCGTCTTAAACTAAGACATCATTTTATTCTACAGAGCGCTGTCGGGCTTTGGCCTTGAAGCAGCCCGCCCTGAATTGGTTCTCATTAGCGGTGGAATGAGAGGAGAAAGCAAGATAATTGCACCGTATCTTCCGCACATTTGCGCGTGTATTCGGTGGCTGCTACCGTTAACGATACCTGCCAAGAAACCCTGATTTAGTGGGTGAGGAGGGCGCCTGGCAAGGGCGAAAGACTTCCAACAGTAGCACAAGGTGCTAGGGGTTAAAACTTTCGCATGTGCACAGAGTAAGTCGTGTGTGTATTTCTTCCCTCCTCCGGCCTTAGGAACACTTTCAATCTAGCGGCGAGGTGGCGCGCATGCGCGCGCCGGGTTGGGGACACCCCTGTCCCACGGCTCCGTGGGCCTCGTCGTCTGTCTCCGGTGGGGGGCTGAGGCGAGCGCCGCGGGAGCGAGACGGGACAAGGTGGTAGTGAGTGCGCCATCCTGGCCCGGATGCCGGTGGCACCCGCACCGGCTCCGGCCACGGCCTCTGCCTGGGCCGGTGTCCCAGGCGCGCCTTTAATTAAGGACTCCAGCTTGGGGGGAAGAGAGAAGGGAGAATGCCGACTGCGTTCCGCCCGTGGGTAACGGGGTGCTCGGTGGGGTTTTTGCTTTGGCGGGGTGGGGGTTCCGTTTCCTAATTCCTGTGCGGGCCGGGTGGGCGGGGGCGGGCTTTTTTCCCTGGGCTATTAAAGGCAGAGGGGCGGGCTTTTCCCAGGGATATAGCTACGGACAGAGGGCCGAGGGGACGGAGCGCTCCTCAAGTGGTGGCAGGGAGGCTCGTGGCCCCGCGTCGCTCTGGACAGGGGCACTTTGGGGTGAGATGTGCGCTCGCGGCCCTGATCCATTTAGTGGACACTTTTTCTCGCTTCTCTTCCCCCTCTGGCTCCGCGGGAGACTGCTCTCGCACCCGGCCCCGGAGCGCTCGGGCTGTGCCCCGGGACCCGGGGTGTACGTGGGGAGGGGACACCCGGAGAGGGTGGCCCGTGCGGGATCGCCGCGCTCTCCACCTGCGAGGGGCGGGCCGGAGCCGGGTCCCACACACGGTTACCCGAGCGGGTGGCTGGGCAAGAAGGGATCCCTTCGTTGGGGCAGCTGTGATCCGGCAGAGTTGACTGGTTGGGTGGGAGGGGACGGAGCGGGCGGGACTTGAGAAAAGCAAAGTACCAGAGTGCGGTTGAGGGGTAGCGGGCAGCGCGCGGGAAAAGACTCCCCTTTTCTTCTCCACCGTTGACCTTTAGGTTCCTAGAAAACTTTACTGGTGGGGGTGTGAAACGAGGAGGTGCACGTGGAGGGAAAAAAGGGACTCCCCTCCCCCTTGGCTTCTCTCCCACCAACCCGGGAATGGAGGGGGAGGGAGGCGTGGGCTTGGCGCGTTTTTGGTGCTTTGAATGGAGAACTCCGTTTCCCATGATGCTTTGTTTCTTTCTCTTTAATTTCGGCGGTGGCTGCGGCAGCACGAGGACGGGAGCGCGTGGTGTGAGCAGCTGGAGCACACCCTGGACGCGCGGGCTGCTGGCGGACTTCAACGGGAGCATTAGGTAAGGGTGTGAGAGACGCGGGAAGAGGCAAAAGGGAGCCACAAAGGCATACAGGGAAGGACTTCTTCTTTCTTTTCCTTTTTTTTTTTTTTTGGAGAGTGACTGCCCAGCGTGCGCGAGGTATACCAGATGAACCGGTAATTAGCAAAAGGTAGTAATTAGAAGAGCACCCTGTCTGATGGCTGTGGGGCTCAGTTTGGCCAGGTTGAGTTGGCAAATACTATGCATTTTGAGTCAAGTTTGGCGTATTTTTTTTTTTTAATGGAAAAGAAATCTTTACAGGTGTAGAAACCCAATTTAAGGGGAAAAACGTTATTTTTCTCATTTCTATACTAAATCTATTCTTTCCTAATAGAAAATTGATTCCAGATGGATGTATAAGGTTTCTAAATCAGTTTAGTCTCTAAAGACTGTTAGACTCATTTAGTGGCATGAGGTATCGTGACGAAAGTTCAACATTTAAAATTCCCTCACTCGTTTAACGTATTACAAATTCTGTCCCAAACATTTTTGTTTTTCTTTTAAACAACAGTTACCCCATCATGGAAGAGTTAGGGGAGCCTTTCCACATAGAGGCCCACCTCCTTGCTGTATGTTCTTAGGTAAAATAAGCACTTGGAAATGGGAGAAGGTTTTCTTATGGAAGATAATGACATGAAGAGAAGAAGAGCTAATCTGCCTACTTTGGTTTAATGGAGAAAATGGGTCCATAAATGTTTAAACAGAAGTAGAGCCCTTTGAAATAGATCAAAATGTGACATCTCTTAGCCATCTGTGCATTATGTGAAGACTGTAAGGCTGTTTCTTAAACCAGCTCTAAAATTTCTCTCATTTTCTATTAATGGGGTGGGGGCTGGGAATATTCATTTAATCTAATAGTCACTTTCCTTATGGAGCCCAAAAGCTCTGAATGATCTGAAGACTCGAATACTCACCCTGAGTTTTACATGCTCCTTTCTCTAGGTCCTCCTCTTATAAAATCAGGGTGGATAGAATGGGCCTGCAAATTACTGAGATACAGATAGCAAATTTTCTTAGATGGAGAGGGGGAGTCCAAAATCCTCTTATACGTAAGAATTGGACTTTTTGCAGTTGCCAGTGTTATTTGTGTTCAATTCTGTGTAAATAATTGAGATTATTAATATTTCTCAGGATTTGGTTGAAACCACAAAACCTAGCTTAGACTCTGTAAGCCAAAGGAAAGCCTGTTTCAGGAATATTAACTAGTAGTTTACTTGTTTAGTTTCTAATATGTGTGTGTGTGTGTTTTGTTGTTTTAACCAGGTGAGTCTGCTTGGATCTGTGAGGACGGAAAAGAAGAGCTCCTAGAAGACTTAAAATCTTGCTACAGGAATAGGCCTTGGCCATGTAAAAGTGCTTACAGTGCAGGTAGCTTTTTGAGATCTACTGCAATGCAAGCACTTCTTACATTACCATGGTGATTTAATCAATGGCTACTGAGAACTGTAGTTTGTGCATAATTAAGTAGTTGATGCTTTTGAGCTGCTTCTTATAATGTGTCTCTTGTGTTAAGGTGCATCTAGTGCAGTTAGTGAAGCAGCTTAGAATCTACTGCCCTAAATGCCCCTTCTGGCACAGGCTGCCTAATATACAGCATTTTAAAAGTATGCCTTGAGTAGTCATTTGAATAGGACACGTTGCAATGGTTTGTTTTTTGCTTTTTTATTGTTTGTTGGGAACAGATGGTGGGGACTGTGCAGTGTACAGTTGTGTACAGAGGATAAGATTGGGTCCTAGTAGTACCAAAGTGCTCATAGTGCAGGTAGTTTTGGCATGACTCTACTGTAGTGTGGGCACTTCCAGTACTCTTGGATAACAAATCTCTTGTTGATGGAGAGAATATTCAAAGACATTGCTACTTACAATTAGTTTTGCAGGTTTGCATTTCAGCGTATATATGTATATGTGGCTGTGCAAATCCATGCAAAACTGATTGTGATAATGTGTGCTTCCTACATCTGTGTGAACATACCTTCACGCGCATCTCCAGCACTCATGCCCATTCATCCCCGGGTGGGGATTTGTTGCATTACTTGTGTTCTATATAAAGTATTGCACTTGTCCCGGCCTGTGGAAGAAAGGAGGATTTTTATCGTCTTCTTATTTTAACTTTTAAAAGCTGTAAGTTCTGATATTTAGTCACTGTAATATAATCTGTTTTGCTGTTGTCGGGTGGATCACGATGCAATTTTGATTAGTATTATAGGAGAAAAATTGCACGGTATCCATCTGTAAACCGCAGGACCTTTGTTGGCGACATTCCCGATCAGCGCTACAGTAAGATAGATGATAAAAAATCCTTAGTTGCTGCTATTAAAAAATAATTTGACATATATTTGGATTTCTAAAAACTATGATAATTAATTTATAAAGTATGTGTTTTGGAACTTTGGTGAATGATCAGATTGTTACTGAATGTGAATGAACCTCAAAATAAATGAAATTTATAGATCTGAAAAAATGACTCTTTTTTTTTAAAAAAAAATAATTAGCAATACTAGAGGAGTTTGTAAAATATCTCTCAAGAGGATCCTAAAGGAAAACTTGGACATAGCTGCTTTTCAAGTTTGCATCTACATAAAGCACCAAGATGCCTAATTTTAGGAATTTTATTACCATGACAATATTTGGATGACATGTACTAATTTTGTTTTAGTACACGTGCTCATTCTTAGGAAGGGAATGAAGAGTTGTAAACCAATGGGTCAACTACCTTTAAGGAACTAGGCGCATTTCGAGGTCTGACAGGAGAGAAGAATGAACTTGTCAATCAAACTGTTTTGGGGTTCTCAGAGAAGAGGATTTGGTGGCAGGGCTACTGAGAGGGATAATGGCTGCCTTGCTTTGGAGTCTAGCAGATGGAAACCTGGATGTGAGCCTACTGTTAATATTTAGGGTTCAGGGGGCTCTGTAGGGTGACTAACCTAAAGCAGAAATTTCTCATGTCCAGCTAATTAGTGGTTTGAGACTGATCACCTAAAAAAGGTGATTTGGATCCTCTAGTAGTTCTTAAAACTTTAGCACTTACTAAGACACAGCCAGCCAACCCCATCTCCAGAGATTCATTCAGCAGGTCTGGATGGGGCCTAAGGAATTGCATTTCTTTCTTTTTTCTTTTCTTTTTTTTTTTTTTTTTGAGACGGAGTCTCGCTCCGTTGCCCAGGCTGGAGTGCAGTGGCCGGATCTCAGATCACTGCAAGCTCCGCCTCCCGGGT
>NW_012107130.1:789768-921600 GCF_000951045.1 Mandrillus leucophaeus | reverse complement strand
CTGGAGTGCAGTGGCCGGATCTCAGATCACTGCAAGCTCCGCCTCCCGGGTTTATGCCATTCTCCTGCCTCAGCCTCCCGAGTAGCTGGGACTCAGGCGCCCGCCACCTTGCCGGGCTAGTTTTTTGTATTTTTTAGTAGAGACTGGGTTTCACCGTGTTAGCCAGGATGGTCTCGATTTCCTGACCTCGTGATCCGCCCGTCTTGGCCTCCCAAAGTGCTGGGACTACAGGCTTGAGCCACCGCTCCCGGCCTAGGAATTGCATTTCTTTATTTTTTTTCTTTTTGAGATGGAATTTCGCTCTTGTCGCCCAAGCTGTGGTACAATGACCCGATCTCTCATTCACTGCAACCTCCGCCTCCCGGGTTCAAGTGATTCTGCCTCAGCTTCCTGAGTAGCTGGGATTACAGGCATGTGCCACCACGCTCGGCTAATTTCGTATTTTTAGTAGAGACGAGTTTTATCATGTTGGTCAGGCCGGTCTTGAACTCCTGACCTCAAGTGATCCACCCATCTTGGCCTCCCAAAGTGCTGGGATTACAGGTGAGGAATTGCATTTCTAACCTTTTCCAAGGAGCTGGTGCTGTTGATCAAGACACTATACTTGTAGAACCACTGCTGGAAAACAGCTAACGACCTCAGCTTCTAGGACAAACAAAGTTAACAAAGGAAGTTGTTTATTTTAAACTTCATAGAATTAAAATTACTCGAAGCAGGGACTGGCTTGCTTTCCAGTTCTATGTTTCATATTTTAATGTTAATCTTTAACATCATGTCCTTGGCAATTGAAGAAACAAGGCTTGTGGTAGTTTTACTGTCTGCCAACATGAACATTTAGTTCTCATCAAAAAGGTGCTGCCAAACTAAAAGATGATATCAGTATGTGTCATTCTTATTTCCTGGTGCCATGGAATTTTCTAATTTTGAAACCCTTTTGATTTTTCCTCATAACATCAGTCCATTTTAATCAGTAAGAGGAACTCTCTCCGAATTGCATTTTAGTCTTGAGCTAGTTGCCTAAGGCTTCAATTTCCTCATTAGGGGAAATACAGTGATAACATTGGTCTACCTCAAGGATATGTGGGTTAAGTAAGTTCTCTTTGGTGGTGGCAGCTGGGGGGATGGATTTTAATTGTTAGTGATGAAGTGAAATCTTAATGAAAAGAGACTTAGGGTAGTAAATTCTGTTGTCCAGTATTAAGTATGTGTGTGTAATTTTTTAAAAGTGACTAATGCTTGAGGCAATTATACAAACATAAAGAACTACAGGTATTTCCTGTGCTGTCTAATGCTGACTACGTTGTTGGTGCCTAATCATAGTTAAGTTTGATGTGGCAGCAAAGAAAAGGGTCTCCCGCCCTTTAATAAAGTAGCTCAGTAAAAGAGGGGATTAAAGCTTATTTGTTGTAATCCTTAACACCACCAAACCTCCACTTTAATAATACAAGTTTATTGTCCTAGTGGTTCACTGGTGCTTTACCTAACGTGGCTAGTATGCAGACAGTTATTGCAGTTTCCACTTTTAATAGGCATGTGTGGAGGGGCTATGTTCCTTAGGGTAGGCCACTCTGCCCGCTAGAGTCGATTCCCTCATCTAAAGTTAGGGCTGACCTTGATGATCCGAGGACCCTTTCTAGCTTCAAAAATTCTGATCCTATACTTGCTCAAGTTAGACTTATCCAACAATTCTTCAAATGTTTTGCATTGAAGTCATTTGTCTACAATACTTGGGAATGGGTTAAGTCATTAGTTATGGGCAAAATTAGTAATATCTACACACTGCATATATAGCTTACTCATTTTTAAATAATTACGATAAGTTCAGTAGAAGTACTGCTGGGTATAATTTCTGTCTTTGGTTCAGACGGTAGTTTAATATCCCATGGCTTTCCAAGGTCATCAGTATGGGCATTCATTCCCCTAGACAGAAGAGTCAATGTGGCACATGTATGAATGAGCATAACATATATTGACTTGGAATTTGCTTTTTTGGCAATTGTCAGTCATACTAGTTTTGAAACAAGGGACGTATAGCAAAAAGGGGGAAGTTATGGTATAAAACTGTAGCTGAAAGAATCCCGACTTACAGATCAGAGTCCAGCTTTATTCTTTAGTAGGTGAAGAAACTGAGACCCAGGAAGAAATGACTTGCTCAAGGTTTGAGTAAATAAACAAATTAGGGACCAATATGATCAATGCCTGCTAGAAGTTTGGAGGCCTGGAGGATGGCAAGTAACCCAGACCAGGGATGAAGTGTGGCTGGGTCAGGAAGTACTTCCCAGAGGCAGTGTCAGGGTGCAGTGCCTGAGGGGTGTTAAGACAGGCAAAGAAGGCCTACGAAGGGTTTTTTAGGCAGAATCCTTTTGCAAAAAGCGAGGGAAGGAAGACATCAGATGGGAGCTCTTCCAAAGAACAGCATTTAGTTCGGAATGTCTGGTGCATGTGAGAGGAGAGGCGGCCCAGGGCCAGATCACAGAACCTTGTCCCGAATGGAAAGGGTAGTCACTTAACAATTTCAAGCAGTGAACCCCCAATTTACCATTTTAATAAGATCTTTCTGACGACAATGTAGAGTCTGACTGGAAGAGCACTGTCCTGGAAGCCAGTGAGGAGGCTATTTTACAGATGGGAGACGAGGATTTGCATCAGGACAGAGGCAGAGGGAGAAAGACAAGAGATAGATTTCTCCTACAAATACATGGGCACATTTAATACAATTCCAATCAACATCTCAAAGGGATGGTTTCCAAACCACCGTAATTCTAAAGTTCATATGTAAAAATAAACAGGGAAGAATAGTTAAGAAAATACTGGGAGGCGGAGCACAGCCACTCACGCCTGTAATCTTAGTCCTTTGGGAGGCCAAGGCTAGAGGATTGTTTGAGGTCAGAAGACCAGACTGGACAATATAGCAAGACCCTGTCTCTAAAAAAAAATGTTTTTAATGAAAAAGAAAATACTGCCCAAAAATCACAAAGAGGAACATGTATTAACGTTTATTAAAACTTATTATAAAGCAGCATTTAAAAAGTGATGCTAATGCAAAAAAAGTCTATTGTTGAGATTTCTATTTTGATTGAAATATATGTAAGTATTTAGATTATCATTAAGGAGCTATTCAAAATTGGTAAAGAAAAGATGGATTAGTCGATAAAATTTGCTGGAATATTTGGTTAGCTATCTTTGAAAACAAACAAAACAAACAGCTAGAGCTCTCCCACATCCCACACATCAAAATAATTCCAGATGGATAGAGGGCTGAATATAAACAATGAAACTGCACACTGCACGTTACATTATTCTCTCTACTTTTCTTTTTTCATAATTTTTATAACATTTTTAAAAAGGATTGGACTATGAAAGATTAAGAAGAAAATAAGGTGAATATATGACCGTGAGACTGGGAAAAGTGGTTTCAAACATAACATAGGTGACAGAAACCACTGACAAAAATATTAATTTGAACAATAAAACTTCACATCAAAAACTATCTTAAAATTAAAAAGCAAAAGACAAACTAAAAAATCATGGTGTCTAACGTAGGACACAGAATGGTAAATATCCTTTATTCATTCATCCATTGGGAGATATTTATTGAGCATCTGTTATGTACCAGGCACCCTCTTTTTTTCTTTTTTTTTTCTTTGAGTCTCACTCTGTCACCCAGGCTGGAATGCATTGGTGTGATCTTGGCTCCCTGCAACTTCTGCCTCTAGGGTGTTCAAGCGATTTTCTTGCCTCAGTCTCCTGAGTAGCTGGGACTACAGGTGCATGCCATCACATCCAGCTAAGTTTTGTATTTTTAGTAGAGATGGGCTTCGTCATGTTGGCGAGGCTGGTCTCGAACTCCTGACCTCAGGTGATCTGCCCACCTTGGCCTCCTAAAGTGCTGGGATTACAGGCGTCAGCCACTGCACCCAGCCTCAGGCACTCTCTTAATGCTAGAGAATCAGTATGAACGAAGTCCCTGATCTCACAGATCTTATATTCTAATGAGAGAAAACAGGTAATAAACAAAATGAATATTTAGCATGTCAGATGATAAGTGCTATGCAGAAAAATTAGGCAAGTGTATTTGTTTTCTAGGACTGCCATAACAAAGTACCAGAAACTGGGTGCCTTTGAACAACAGAAATGTATTCTCTCACAGTTCCGGAGATGAGAAGTCTGAAATCAAGGTATCAGTAGGGCCATATTCCCTCTGAGAGCTCTAGAGGATGATCCTTCCTTGCCTCTTCCCCCTTCTGGTGGTTACTGGCAATCGTTGGCATTCTCTGGCTTGTAGACTTATCACTCCAGTGTCTGCCTCTGTTGTCACATAGCAGTCGCCCTGTGTGTCTGTATGTCATTGGATTTAGGGCCTACCCTTACTCAGTGTTACCTCATCTTAACTGGATCCGAACTGCAAAGATCCTATTTCCAAATAAGTTCACATTTAAGATTACTGGGGGTTAAGATTTGGACATATCTTTGAAAGGCCACAACTCAACCCAGTTTCGCAAGGTAGGGAAATACTGCTGGGGTTGGTTGCTGTGCGAAAGTTGATGATCAGGGAAGTTCTCGCGAATGAGGTGACATTTGAATAGATGGGAGAAATTAATGAAGAAATGAGATTTGTGAATATCGAACAGTAATTCTTCTTAATCTATAATAATAATAATAGCAGCTAACATTCACTGAGCACTTTCTATGTGCTCAGTGAACATACTTTCTATGTTTCAGCCACTATAATAATAAATGCTTTACAAATATTGTCTTATTATTTTCACAATCCATTCACAATCCAAAAAGATAGTACTATTCTGTAAGATTAATCTATTATTATTTCCACTTCAAAGATGAAGGAACTGAAGCTCAGGAAGGCTAAGTAATTTGTCCAACTTTGCACATCTAGCAAGCCAAAAACCAAGTCCACATCCTTCTGTCTCCAGAGCCTAGGCCAATAGAAAAATGGAGATAAAAGAAAAAATTTCTTAGGGATACAGTTTTAAAAGTTCATGCTCAGTAATTATCAATTCAAATTAAAACAACGGAGAGTTATTTTTCATTTATCAACTTTACCATGGTCAAAATGGTTGAGGTCTCATGCTTGTAATCCCAGCAAATTGGGCGGCTAAGGTGGGAGGATCACTTGAAACTAGGAGTTCAATACCAGCCTGGGCAAAATGGTGAGACCCCTGTCTCTACAAAAAATACAAGAATTAGCCAGGCATAGTTGTTTGCAACTGTAGTCCCTCCCATCTACTCAGGAGACTGAAGGGGGAGGCTCACTTGAACCCGGGAGTTTGAGGTTATAGTGAGCTGTGATCACGCCACTGCACTCCAGCCTGGGTGACTGAGTGATACCTTGTCTCGATATAATCTTGCTGATAGTTCATTTAATTAGAACGTGGTAGCATCTGGAATAACTTAACCCTCAAAGACCACACACTTTATCCTTACTCCTTTCTAGAATGAATCCCAAATTTCTGGCAAGCACAGATGAAATAATGGAGGAGAAACAGCAGGTGGTGGTGATAGGTCTAGAGGGTTGTGGGAAGTGATGCGGGATAGTGGAGGTGATGGAGAGAGATGATAGATTCACATTGTACATGCAGGTACAAGCGGTCTTGGCTTTGAAGCTCTGGCAGTGAGAAGAGCAGAGAGTGCCCAGGACAGAATTTCATTTAAAGAGCTAATGAATAAAGAGTTACTCAGCCAAGCTGAGGGTAGAAGAAAAAGCAGAAGAGAGAGGTGTCATAGGGCTCAATATTTGTTGAGTATCCCAATTTCATGTCATTTTCACTTAGGAATATTTTTTCTTGCATTGGAGGATACTTGGATATTTCTATACCTAAACAGTTTTATATCACTTATCTTCTATAGGAACATATGAGGAAAATCTCTCCATGAGTTATAGTCACCATACTCAATGGTGAATATTTTTTAACAAGACAAAGGAAAGTAAGCTAATATTGGGAACCATAAAATTATTTCTGTTCATAGTGAAGGAGGAGCTCTTCCATATTATTCCAGCAATGCCTCTTGTTTGCCAAAAATTTGTCCAGCCCTAGTTACTTTGATTATGTGCCAGGGCCTTTCTAATGTTTTAGGAGAACCAGGTTGCCAAACTGCGTCTGTTTTACAGTGACTCCTGTTCCTTTGTTACTTTAAGTGATTTATGTAGAATTGTGCTTAAAGGGACAATCCTATTTAAACACTGTATTGTATATTTTAGAGGTCTACGATGGTTTCTTAACTGATTTGTCAGAAGCAATTATAATTACTATCATATTGGCTTTTAAAGTATATAAAATTTGACTTTAGTACAGTCATTTGACAAAACCTTAAGCATCTCTAATTTGCTTAAATTGCTTTGGCCACCAAAGCAGGGATCTATTTCTATGAGCTGCTCGAAAGCATTGACTTGGGAAATAGCTGTTACAGCCATTGCTTCTAATTTATTTCAAGCATACCTCATGGTTTTCTGTATTGAATAATTTGAAAAGAACTGTGGTTCAGCCTAATCCTAAGGATGTTATTTTAATTTTGACAGAGCTCTTAAATTTTCGGGTTAGGACTGACAGTATTGAGTATAGATGGAAATGAGTCTACCTGTTTTAGGGTGAAAACACATTTTCAACAATTTTTCAGAGACAAAACTTAGGTATGTTTAGGGGCTGATTTATGTTACACCATGGTTGATTTGGACAAAATTCAAGTTAGAGATTTATAATCTTTCATATGAATAATTGGAAGCAGTACTTGAATAAATAGTAATTCTTTCTTGATCATGAAAAATATCTTAAACAGAAACCAAGAATATTGCTTTTGCTTCATTAAATTGAGCAGCTTTCACTTCCTTTCTCCCTGACTGAACAGTGTGATCCTCCTCACATTTCAGACCTTAGCTGAAGCATGGCTTAAACTTTTACTTGTAGGTACATTATTAACAATAAAAACTTAAAAAAGAGTTTGGCTACCTCAGTACTCTCTCTCTCTCTCTCTCTCTCTCTCTCTCTCTCTCTCTCTCTCACTGTGTGTGTGTGTGTAGCATTGTGCTTTTAAAATGTAGTCAGATGAGGTTCTACCAAATGACCTTAGGGACTGGTCTGTCATAATGATAATCTCTATCTTTGCTTTTAGTATAGATTATTTAGAATACTGAATGTCAATCACAAATGATCACATTATTCTTGACAAAATCAGCATCATTCTTTCTATTAATTTGCACTTGCGCGTGCGTGTGTGTGCATGTGCGTGTCTTGTGATAGGATAACCGGTCAGTAGGGGTTTTAGTTCTGCTGAACTGCCTTTTTAATCATCACCCCAGGCAACCACTGGTCTAAGCAGGAAAATAGTGGCAAAAGAATCCATAGCCTTGAGTTCTGGTCTGAGCTTGCTAGCAACGTTGTTATGTGACCTTGAATGTAAAAATTAAACTCTGCTAGTTCCTCACCTGTAAGTGGAGAGAACCACAGCATCCATTCCCTATCAAAGGTCTGTTTCCTTATTCCACCCTAAGGAGAAATCAAGGTGCCATTTCCTTGGGTAGTACAAAGATCCAGTAGTGGATATCTTCCATAACGATTTTGCTGAAGGTTGAGTCAGTGATAGGGAAATCTAGCTGATACCAATTTGGAAAATTGCAGGACATTAATCTGCTGCTTTGTTAGCTGATTATTTTAAGGGAAGGCTAAGCTAGATTTGATGATGGGCAGACCATATAAATTGAAGGCAACTACGTTCAATTCTAAAGTGTGTGTATTTTTTTGCTAATTTTGAAATGACTTGATTTGTCCTTTAAATTAGCAACTTATTGAACTGATTAAGTAGGTAAATAGCTACCAAACCAGATTGTGTGACCTTAAGCAAATTTCAGGCTGGAGAACACCAACTGCTCCAGCTAGAAGGGGAAATGTATTCACGTTTATAGACTGTTTACTGTGTGTTGGATGTTTGCACATGTCAGCTCACTGGAGCATCACAAGGATTCTGGGAGGTAGGAGGTATGCCCATTGAAGCTCACAAAAGTCACCTATTATAATTTTTTAAAAATTTACTGTAATTTGGCCAAGGTCACAAATCTAGTTTTAAAAAATTGGCTTAAATGACACTTCTTTAGAAAAACTCTGTCTGATCACCCTGTGGAAAATAGTGCTCCTCAACACATACGTACCATTTCTATTATAGTGTTTACTGTGTCACTTATTCCAACTTATAATTACTTGTTTAGTTGTCTTTTGCCTGTTTTTCCAACCAGAATGTAAGCTTCATAAGGGCAGGTACTACCCCAATATCAGTCTTGTTCACCTCTGTGTTCCTAGTGTCTAAATGACTGGCACATAATAGACACTCCATAAATATTCCCCCTGCCTTTTTTTTTTTTTTTTTTTTGAGACAGAGTCTCACTCCATCACACAAGCTGGAGTGCAGTGACATGATCTCAACTCACTGCATCCTCCGCTTTTGTAATCTTGGTAGAGACAGGGTTTCACCACGTTGGCCAGACTGGTCTCGAACTCCTGAGCTCAAGCGATCCACCTGCCTCGGCCTCCCAAAGTGCTGGGATTACAGGCGTGAGCCACTGCTTCAGGCCCATAAATATTCCTTTAGTGAATGAATGAATGAATGAATGAATGAATGAATGAATGAATAAGAAAGTTTGTCTGGGCAGGGCACGGTGGCTCATGCGTGTAATCCTAGCATTTTGGGAGGCTGAGGCAGGAGGATCACTTTAGCTCAGGAGCTGGAGATCAGCCTGGGCAACATAGGGAGATCTCATCTCTACAAAAAATTTAAAAAATGAAGGGGGAGGATTGCTTGAGCCTGGGAGGTTGAGGGTGCGATGAGCCGTGATCACACCACTGCATTCTCGCCTGGGTGACAGAGTGATACCCTGCCACACACAGAGAAAAAGAAAGTTTGCCTGACACAAAACACTTTTTTCTTCTGACTAAACAACATTGACTCATATGTTGATAAGAAGGAAAAGCTGAGACTCAGAGATGTTAAATGACTTGCCCAGGAGGCCTGATGTAGGTCAGACCACAAAGGCTTGTCATGGCCCAAGGACCTGTATTTATGGAGATTCACGGTGGGCCCAAGTTTTGTGTACCTTGGTTTACTGTAGAACCATTACATAAACAGCACAAAGGATCTGGGATCAAGGATACAAATGAAGGAGTGGATTCAGTCTCCAGTGACTTACTAGCTCCCTGCAAAGATCTGGTGGATGAGGCAGTCCTCCAGTGCTGAGAAACCTGCCAAGTAGGAGGATCCTTGACTTACTACCTTCTGAAACATTACACTGGGAGCAGCCACATCCTTCTACAGCAGACAATTCTTTGTTGCACTAGGGTCCCATGCTGAGAGTTTCTATTTTTCATCTGGCTTTCTATATGACACAATTGGTAAGTGGCAGAGCAAATTCAGCTCTCCTGGCTAAAAGCCAGGCTCATTTCACAATGCATACTGATACAGTTTGCTATTACTGCCCAGCATAGTAGGATATGATGTGATAATTATCTGGGAAATGCCCATGTAGGAGAAGGAGAGGGTCAAGTTTTGGGGCTACAAGGATAGAGTCAGAATCATGAGGTTATGGTCCAGAAATGGCCTACAGTGGGGGAAAGTGTGTGACCTTAGTCAATTTACTTAATCTTTCTGTGACTCAGTCTCCTTGTCTGTAAAATGAGAGTAAGAAGTGTGTCAAGGCTGGGTGTGTTGGGTCACGCCTGTAATCCCAGCCCTTTGGGAAGCTGAGACAGGAGGATCACTTGAGACCAGGAGTTCAAGACCAGCCTAGGCAACATGGTGAAATCCCGTCTCTACAAAAATTACAAAAATTAGCTAGGTGTGGTGACATGCGCTTGTGGTCCCAGCTACTCAGGAGGCTGAAGTAGGAAAATTGCTTGAGCCCAGGAGGTTGAGGCTGCAGCAAGCTGTGATAGCACCACTGCACTCCAGCCTGGGCAACAGAGTGAGACACTGTCCTCCCGGCCCCCAAAAGAAGTGTTTTATGAGGACTAAATGAAGTAATATCTGTAAAGCACTTAAAATAGTGTCTAACACATAGTAAGTGCCATATTAGCGCTAGCTAAATAAAATATGTACAAATAAAAGTAAAGGTGCAGAGGAAGAGTTTTATATAGGGCAGCTTGAGCCATCTCAATGACTTCATCATTTTAGGTCCCAAATTGGGATTTTTTTTTTTCCCTCAGTAGCAGTGTATCTCTGATTTTATCATTTTCTCCATAGGTTTTCAAAATTGACTTTATAGAAACATACTTTGTAGCCAGCTTTATTAAAACAAGTGATTTCTCCTGACTCTCACACAAGAAAGGTTCAAAGAAGCCGGGAGAGCCCAGGGGTTAAATACCAGAACATCCTGAGAGAGAACAGAGGAAAGCGGGAATGATATGTTTCAACAGGTGTTTGATGATGGAAACTCATTAAACTATATGAATGTGTGAAAATAATACCCTGCACTTGTATGGTACTTTTCACTTTTCCCCACAAAGTCCTTTCATGTCTAGTATTTTATACATTCTCATAATATCTGTATGTGGTAGGGAGAGCAGGTATTCTGATTTGACACATATATATTTAGAATACAGAGATAAATAAATATATATAATTATCTAAATAAAATATAAAATTACAATGTAATTATCTATATTATAACATATTTATATATTATTTCATTTATATAATGTATAAAATATATTTATATAAATATTTTATATTATTATCATATAATAATATTATTTTACATTATAATAATAGAATTATAGTATATAAAATAAATATAAATATTTACATTTATAAAATAATATATAGATATATATTATTTTATATATAAATATTTTATAGGAATATATCTTATATAATATATATAATATTCTATAGGAATATCTCTAAACTTGATCAAGTTGTTACAGAAATGAAATGAAATGAAGCTTGTAAAATAGGATCCCAGTAAATCAGAAGATCAAGTATGATGTGGGGAAGAAAATGAGTTTGTGTTTGACTTGAAGTGCCTATGGGATATCCAAGTAGAGATATCTAGTATGCCAACAGAGTCCTGGACATACTAATATTTAAAGGATAATTACAGAAAGAGGGTCCAACAAAGAAGACTGTAAATGAGTGACCACAAAGATAGGAAAAGGACAAGGAGATAGTGATGTCATGGAAATCACTGCTGAACTTCTTAGCACCACAGCCTCACAGTAAGTTGACTTCAATTCTGTCAATTTCAACATCTATCTTACCATTTCCCAACTCCCTTGTCCCTTTCTGGATACCAATAGCTCCCTTTTCTCTGCTCCTGCACTTGAGTGGCTGCACGCTGCCAGAGAACATGACACAACCAAGTGGGAACTGACGTCACCATGGTCTCAGAGGAACCCAAAATGCCACTCTTTAACTGTCCGCATCCTAATTTTCCCAAGTTTCTCATAACAGTGGTTTGGGAGAGCAGCTGAATTTTCCTGTAACCTCTAAGAAGGGCACGTAAGTGATCTGAGAGTGGAAGCTGGCAGATCTGAAGAAGTCTGCCCCTCATGATTGTATGCATTTAGGGCATGGCTGTAAGACTGGAAATAAGATGAGCATCTTTTTATCTCAGTGCAGCACTGTTGAGGAGTAACGCTGGCTAAGCCCTGATGGAATAATACACTCAGAGTCAGAGGCTGATTTACCTTGAAGCTAATGAAGTTTCAGCTTCAGGGCCCCTCATTTGCACAAATGAATTACAAGGCTTTCTACTTAAATTTGTATTCCTAATTGTGTATTATTTTTCTTTAAAAGGTTCTCTAAGTTGCATAAATCGAGCCCCATCAAACCTGGATCAACCTCTGATCTAACTGTTACCAGCTCGAATAGCTGCTTCCCACTGTGGCTATGGGGCGGTGTAAGCCTGCTGGAACTGAGATACCACTCTGGGAGGAAGGAGGATGACAGAAAAATCCTGAACTCACTATGTTTGTTTGTTTATTTAAGTGAAATTTCATTTTTAAATAGGTAACATATGTGGATGGTAGATCATCTACAGTTCAGTAGATACCAAAGAGCATACAGTGAAAATCAAGTCTCCATCTTACTACTCCATCCCTTCCCAGGATACATCTGCTTGTTACCTCTTGTATATCCTTTCAGAGATATAATACATATACGATAATATATAATATATAAATGCATATATATCCATTTATATTAATAAATATAATAGATCTGTATATTAATTAACACAATTAGTATATTTATATATAATATGTATTATATATAATATGATATTATAATTATATATTAATATATAATAATGCATGTATACTATGTATGCATTTATATAATATATAAGTACATATATTACAAATACATACATATTATGCATGCATTTATATATTAATATATAAATTAATTAAAATATATAATATAAAATTAAAATATAATATCTTATTATCCATTAATATATAAATGCATATATATGCAAACATGTAGGTCCTTTGTTTTGCTTCTTCTTTTTTACACAAATTATAACATGCTATACCCCATGTTCACCTTGTGGGTGTTTTTTTTTCATTTACAAGGTGTTTTGGAGCTCGTTCTGTATCAGTCCAAAAAGGGCTACCTCATTCTTTTTAAACAGTTACAGTGTGTCCCATTGTGAAGATGGACCATAATTTATTACATCAGCCCCCATTATAGACATTTAGGTTTTCTCAATCTATTGCTATCATTAGCACTAACTAATGGTTAGTGTTAACTCATTAGCACTAACTAACTAATATTGACTTAATTGAAACCTTATTATGGCTTCAGATAGAGGCTAAACTCTTATTGAAATAATAAAGTCCCATTTTGTGCACAACTGAACACAAATTGTACTTTAAAATTGTACTTTCTATAATACCTACCTTAAAGTATTGTAAGGATTAGATTAGGTAGTATTTATAACAAATTTAGTACATAGAATGTGCTCAACAAATGTCACTTCTTGTCCTTTTCCTTAGAGCTCACAGAATGAGATGTCTCTGTTCCTATCTGAAGCAAATCCCTCTATCTGTGTCCCATGTCTCTATCCCTCCCATGCCCTCATTAACTTTCATCCATCAGCTGGGTCTTCTATTTCCCTTTTGTAAAAACAAACATAAATAATTTTTGATTGATACATAATAATTGTACATATTTAAGGGGTCTATGTGATACTTTGACACACGCATACAATGTGTAATGATCAAATGAGGGTATTTAGGATATCCATGACCTCAAACATTTATCATTTATTTGTGTTGGGAACATTCCAAATCTCGCTTTCTACTGATTCCTTCTAGCTATAAATATGACCTTACCTTCCCCATCCTAAATAAAACTACCCTTTGCATTTCTTAGAACTGGATTCTGCTATGAGTAACAGAAAAACCTGATTTAACAGTAGCTTAAACAAAATAGAAGTGTATTTCTCATGCAGAAGTCCTGAAGTGGGCAATCCCAGGCTTATGCGGCAGTTGTACAGTTATCAGGGACTCAGGCTTCTTCCAGCTTTTTGCTCTGCTGTCTCCAGAGTGTGCCTCCCTCAATCAGGCTCCAAGATGAAGTGCAAACCATTGTATCCATTTTTCATGCAACAAAATGTTATGACACAACATTTTTGCTTACACCCCATTGGCCACACAGCGCTGCAAAAGAGAGGAAATGCAGTCCACTGTAACCCAGATGATCACAAGTCAGCTTAAAAAAATCGGTCTTCTACAAAGGAGAGAATGAGTATTGGGTTAGGCAACTACCAATTTCTGTTATGCCTTCCACAACCTTTTTTTTTTTTTTTTTTTTTTTTTTTTTTGGTGGGGGAAGGGGTCTCACTCTGTCACCTAGACAGAGTGCAGTGGCATGATCACAGCTCACTGCAGCCTTAACCTCCTGGGCTCAAGCAATCCTCCCACTTTAGCCTTCCAGAGTAGCTGGGACCATAGGTGTGCACCACCATGCCTGGTTAACATTTTAAAAAATGTTTTGTAGAGATGGGGTCTCACTATGTTGCCCAGGCTGGTCTCAAACTCCTGGCCTCAAGCAGTCCTTCCACCTTGGTCTCCCAAAATGCTGGGATTATGGGCATGAGCCACCATTCCCGGCCTTTCCTTTAACTCTTCTCCCTTTTCTTTCATTTCCTTCATAGCCAAACTTCTCAAAAGTGTAGTCTACACTCACCTTCTTCATTTCCTCCCCTTTTGTTTATTTTTTATCCCATTGGAAACCAGGCTTTCTCCTAAACTTGCTTTCTCAAGGTCACCATTTGTTTATAAGTCAATTAATTAATAGCTTATTCAATATACCTTTACTGAATGCATAGTATGCATCAGGCATTGGGATAAATATTGATGATGAAGAGATAAATAAATTGCAGCTGTTCTTGCCCCACAGAAGCTCATGATTTTTTTGAGGGAAACAAAATAAAATGAATGTTTAAAATACAGAGTAGTAAGTGACATGACAGGGAAGGCATAAGAGCATCTGAAAGCACAGGAGTAGGTGGTAATGTGGAGTTGAAGAAAATTTTAGAAAATGATGCTTGAAGGCCCAGGGCAGTGGCTCACGCCTATAATCCCAGCACTTTGGGAGGCCAAGGCAGATGGATTGCTTGAGGCCAGGAGTTCGAGATCAGCCTGGCCAACATGGGGAAACCCTATCTCTACTAAAAATACAAAATTAGCCAGGAGTGGGGGTGCATGCCTGTAATCCCAGCTACTTGGGAGGCCAAGGCAGGAGAATTGCTTGAATCAGGGAGGCAGAGGCTGCAGTGACCTGAGATCAAGCCACTGCCTTCCAGCCTGGGCCACAGAGTGAGACACTGTCCCCGCAAAAAAAAAAAAAAGAAGAAGAAAGAGAGAGAGAGAGAAAGGAAGGAAGGGAGGGAGGAAGGAAGAAAGGAAGGAAGGAAGGAAGGAAGGAAGGAAGGAAGGAAGGAAGGAAGGAAGGAAGGATGGATGGAAGGAAGGAAGGAAGGAAAAATGATGCTTGAGCTTCTCTCTAAAGATAAGCAATAGTAAGCCAAGTAGATAAGGAAATAAAGGGCTCCTTGGAAGGGAGAGTATATTCTGGGAATTGCAGGTAGATTGAAATATTTAGGTTAGTGCAATACTAATCGTAGTTTTTGCCATTGTTTTTAATGGCCAAACTGCAATTACTTTTGCACCAACCTAATAACTAGAGTGAGGACTTTTGTAGGAGTCAGGGTGAAGAAGAGTTAGGCAAGGGAGAGATTATAAAGGCCTTGACATATGTAATGCCTGCAAGCTCAGCGGGCTTTGTGCACCTGTCCATGGAGTTTTAACTTTATTGGAAGTATAAGGAGTAACATGGAAAGGTTGTAAACAAGAGAAGGACATGGTCAGATTTGTGTTTGGATAGGTTGCTTTCGCTGCTGGGTAGAGGATGGAGAGTGAGGCAGAAGGGGAAGCACAGAGATCAGTTAAGACTGTACAGCTATAGTCCAAGGGAGAGATGATCGTGGCCTGGACTAAGATGGAGAGAATTTGAGGAGTTTGAAAGACATTTAGGGGTGATAAGGGTAGCACGTGGTTACCTGTGCAAGTAAAGGAGGGGTCAAGAATGATTTTTTGCTTGGGCAAGTGGGTTCACGGTGGTGCCAACCCTGAGTGGTGGAACACTGTAAGAGTAGCAGTTGGTATGGTGAAACAATTAAGAATTCCACTTTGGTTATGTTAAGTTTGAGATCACTGTTAGACAAATAAGCAGAGGACTTAAGTAGGCAGTCACTTAGAGAAGTCTAGGGCTAGTAATATATAAATATATGGTTAGAGATATAAATTTGGGCATCCCTAACATCTAGAAATTGAGCCTTGGTCATTCACGAGACCTCCTTTAAAAGAATACAGACTAACAGTAGAAGAGGACGTACGATCAAGTCTTCAGGGTCTTCAACATTTATGGTTTGATAGAAGATGACGCTGAGGAGGAGCAGCCAGAGAAGTGGGAGAAAACAAGGAAACTGTAGTTTCACGGAGGCCAAGAGGAAGAGGCCAAGGAAAGTGACTTTCAAGAAGGAGAAAGTGGTTTTCTGTCTTGTGTGTATAAGTGTGTGTAAGATGATGACTAAAATCATGTCTATTAGACCTGAGGACATTTAAATCACTTGTGACCCTAATGAAAGTTTTTTTTTTTTTTTTTTTTTTTTTGAGATGGAGTCTTGCTCTTGTCGCCCAGGCTGGAGTACAATGACATGATCCTGGCTCACTACATCCTCTACCTCCCAGGTTCAAGCGCTTCTCCCACCTCAGCCTCCTGAGTAGCTGGGATTTCAGGCACCCGCCACCATGCCTGGCTAATTTTTATATTTTTGGTAGAGATGAGGTTTCACCATATCGTCCAGGCTGGTCTCGAACTCCTGACCTCAGATGATCTGCCCGCCTCGGCCTCCCAAAGTGCTGGGATTACAGGTATGAGCCACTGTACCCAGCCGAGAGATGTTTTGGTGGAGTTATGGGAACAAAAGCTCTATTAGAGTGAGTGGAAGGTGAAAAATAAAGACTTTCAGTATAGATAAAACTTTTTAGATATTTGATTTATGATCAAAAGGATAGAGCTAGAGTAGCAGTAGGAAGGGAATGGAAGGCACTATGGTTAGGATATGGTTTGTTTGTCCCCACCAAATCTTATGTTGAAATTTGATCCCTGGTATCGCTGTGTTAGGAGGTAGGGGCTAGTGGGAGGTGTCCAGGTCATGGGGCAAATCCCTCATGAATTGCCTGATGCCATTCTCGAGGTAGTGAGTGAGTTCTCACTCTGGCTAGATGGGATTAGTTCTGGAGGGAATGGATTAATTAGTTCCACTGAGAGAGAAAGTTGTGAGAAAGCAAGATTCCTTCTCCTGTTTAGCGCCCTCTTCCCATGTGCCCGCTTCCCCATTGATCTTCTCCACCATGTTTTGACACAGTACAAACACCCTTAACAGAAGCTGAGCAAGCACCATGCTTCTTCTACAGCCTACAGAACCACGAGCTAAATAAACCTCTTTTAAAAAATAAATTACCCAGCCTTAGGTATTCTATTATAGCAACACTAAACTAAGACAGAAGAATTCAATTGAAAGATAGCTACTGAATATATTTACAAAGAAAAGATAGCTGATGGTGTAAGCTTCCTGAGAAAGCAAGAGGGAGGGGTGAGATCAGTGGTTCTCAAGCATGGTCCCTGGACTGGTAGCATCACCATCACCTGGAATTGGTTAGAAATATAAATTCTCAGGTATCACTTCAGACTCACTGAATCAAAAACTCTGGCAGTGTGGCCTAGAGTAAATTGTGTTTTAACAAGACTTCCAGGGGATTCAGATGTACACTTAAGTTCAATAGCCACTGTGCCATGGACAAAAAGAAGGATATCTGATTACTGTACCAGGAGAGAAAGAGTATAGATACGGAGAGATGTATTCATTTGGTATGGGGAAATTCATCCATCCATCCATCCATCCATCCATCCATCCATCCATCCATCCATCCAGCCATCCATCCATCCTACAAATATTTATTAATTACCTAATATGCACCAGGCATTAAGGATACAGACCAATAAATTCCTAACCTTATGGAATTTACATTTTAGTGGGTGGAGATACAATAAACAAACAGATTTGTAAAAATCTATTATAATAAGGACGTTGGATTTTATCCTGAGTGAGCAGGGAAGTAACTATAAGAATGTAAGCGCTATGAAAGCAGGAATTTTTATCTGTTTTGTTTACTGCTCTGTCTCCAGAGCCTAGTGTAGTGCCTCGATTATGTTTATCAAATGAAAAAAAATTGAGGATTTTTTTTTAGCTGAAGAGTGACATGACTTGATTTATATTTTAAAAAGGATTACTATGTTGAGAATAGACATTTGGGGTCAACAGTGGAAGCATGACACCAGTTACAGAGGCTACTCTAAAATTCCAAGCTAGAATTGATCATGGTTTGCTACAGGGTTGTAGTGGTTGAGATGGTAAGAAGTGGTCATATTCAGAGTATTTTAAAAGTAGAACCAACAGGATTTGCTGACATACCAGATTTAGGGTAGGAGAGAAAGAGCAGAGTCAAGGATGATCTAAGTGTTTAGGCCTGTGTATCTGGAAGGTTGCCACTGACTGGGAGAGGAAGGACTATGGGCGAGACAGGAGTGTATATTGTATGGGGAGGGAGTGAGGATCAGGAGAAGTAGATTTAGGTTAAAGCTAGTGAAGCTTAGGTTTCAAGGCTTCTCATTTGCTTAGGATCTAACAATATGTTAATGAATTATTTTTGAGTTTTTTTTTCCTAAAGAGTGATCCCCAAATTGTGTAAGTTTCAGGACCCAAACATTTGAATCTGCCCCTGATTAGAAGTTCCATTTTGGACATGTTAAGTTTGACATGTCTATTAGACATTTGTTATGGACTGAATTATTGTTCCTCTAAACTGTATATGTTGAAGCTGTAATCCCCAATGTGACTATATTTGGAGATAGGGCCTTTCAGGAGGTGATTAAAGTTAAATGAGGTCATAAGCGTGGGGCCCTAATTTGACTGGACTGGTGTTCTTACAGAGTCTCACTCTGTCACCCAGGCTGGAGTACAGTGGTGTGATCTCCGCTCACTGCAACTTCCGTCTCCTGGGTTCAAGCGATTCTCCTTCCTCAGCCTCCTGAGTAGCTGGCATTACAGGTATGTGCCACAACCCCCAGCTAATTTTTGTATTTTTGGTAGAGGTGGGGTTTCATCATGTTGGCCAAGCTTGTCTTGAACTCCTGACCTCAGGTGATCCGCCCCCCTTGGCCTCCCAAAGTGCTGGGATTACAGGCCTGAGCCACTGCGCTCGGCCTGGACTGGTGTTCTTATAAGAGGAGACACCAGAGAGCTTGCTGTCTCTCCATATGCACACGGAAGAAAGGCCATGTGAGAACACACTGAGAAGGTGGCCTCGCCTGTCACCAACCCTGAAGGTATCTTGATCTTGGACTTCCAGCCTCCAGAACTGTGAGAAAACAACTGTCTGTTGTTTAAGCCAATTTGTCTGTGGAGCCATGTAGTGGGCAGAAAAATATGAGCCTGAAGCTCAGGAGAGAGGTCTGGGCTGAAGATATAAATTTGGGGGTCGTTAGTATATAAACGGTAGTTAAAGCCATGAAACTGAATGCAATAATCAAGGGAGTGAGGGTAGAGTTGAGAAGAGGTCCAAGGACAGAGCCATGGGGCACGCTAATATTAAAAGCAGGATTGATGATGATGAACTGATGCAGGGCAGGTGAGCTCCAAAGTAGAGCTTAGCCAGTGAAGGTTCTTGGCTTTTCCCAGTAAAGAATTCAAGGGCAAGCAGGAGATAGAAGAAAACAGCTTTATTGAAGACACGGTGTTACAGCTCCAGCGGTATTACAGCTCCGTGACTGCTCCTGCAGAGCAGGGCTACTCTGTAGGCAGAGAGTAGCAGCTCAGGTCAGTTTTGTAGTCATATTTATACCCACTTTTAATTGCATGCAGATTAATGGGCGGTTTATGCAGAAATTTCTAGGGAAGGGGTAGTAACTTTGGGGTGATTGCCATGGAAAGGGAAGGTAACTCCTGGGTGTTGCCATGGCAATGGTAAATTGACATCACACAGTAGTAGGTGTGTCTGATTGAAAGCTGCTTTCCACTTGGCCCTGTTTTAGTTAGCCCTCAATCTGGTCCGGTGTCCAAGCCCCGCCTCTGGAGTAGAGTCCTGACTCTGGAGTAGAGTTCTGAAGTCCTACTTCAGAACCAGCAATGGAGAGTGGAGAGCAGCAGCCACTAATGGAAGAGGGAAACCAAGAGACTGTGGCATCCTAGAAACCATGGGAAGAAAGGACAACAAGGAGAAGGGAGTGACTGTGTCAAATGCTGCTGATAGGTCCAGAAAGATGAGGACAGAACATACTGCCTATTAGGTTTTGCAACATTAAATGACTGTTTTGCATCTGACGGCTTCAGTTTTCTCTGTGAAGTAGGAGGCATGGTCATCTGTTGAGGTATGGGGTGGGGTAGAGATAGTTGGGGAGTTGGCAGGGTGGGAGATTTAGGGAGAATGAAGAAAGTTTGAAAACATCGTTGGGGAAAGTGAAAGGGCAAGTCAATCAGAGAAAAGAATCAGGATTGCTGGACGGTATGGAAAGCCTATTTGACGTGTAGAAAAGGCAGTTGTATTCACAGCTGCAGCCGAGAAGACTGTTAAGAGTTAATATAGTGCGTGCGTGTGTGTGTGTGTGTGTTTTAATTTAAAAATAAGAACAGCAGATCCTTGTTTAGGGCCTCAAAGACAGTTTCAAGATAAGAAAAAAACAGGATGCTGACAGTCCAGGAGAGGCCACTTGGACCTCAGGGGAGTGTCATGTAGCAATGTCCAGCTGTAAGAAATCACATAGCCAGAGATTGCTGAACAAGCTTTTATCCCCGCACAAAGAGCTGCTCCTGAAGCAGTTTGACACTGGGCTGCACCAGGTGACATTTGTTGTCCTGATGTTGCTTTCCATTTCCTGGCTGGCCTCAAGGAGCATGTATACATATGTCTTGCATATTGCAAGGGGGATCTGGAATGAGACCCAGATGGCTGTGTTCTGATGGGCTCACTAATGCGTTCCTTGCCTTTCTGAGGATAATAGTGACAATAACATTTAATACTTTATGAGTCCGGCTCTAAGTGCTATACATGTCCACTTATTGAATGTCTTGCACAGCTCTATGTGGTAGACACTATTGTTATTGAGGCTCAGAGAGGTTAAATAACATGCTTTGAGCATACCAGTAGGAAGTGGTGGAGCCAGAATTCAGACCCAGGCAGACTGACCAGCAGGGTATAAAACATAGCAAATGTTTACCGTGTATGTGCCAGGCAATGCACTGAGCACTTTACATGGATTATCTCATTTCATCCTCACTACAACCCATTAAAGTTGACACCATTACTAATCCCATTTTACTAATGAAGCTAATTTAACCCAGACCACATAGTTAAGAAGTGGTGGAGGCCACTTTCGAACTCAGAAGAGGGGGCAGGAGCAGGAGAGCTTGTCCCAGACTGCCTGATATATTCCTTGCCCCGTGATAGGAACGTGAAAATAAATGCATGCTTCTTGTGGGCTTTTTCTTAAAGAGTCCTAAAGCGCCCTTCACCTGAGCTGTGATAAGGATAAGGTCTGCATAGTTCCAGAAGTCTAGTCTGGAGATAGATATTTGCAGATCACAGCACATAGCTGGGATATAATGAGATCTCACCAGGAGGGAGTGTAGATAGAGGAACTTAGAGAGCCCAGAGCTGATCTCTCAGAGACTTCAACATAGAAGGGGTGTGCCACAGCAAAGGAGGCTGTGATGGGGCCTATTTTCCTCTTGCCTGAGACTTGTACTGTGAAGCCAGGCGATGACAGAGTGTCAGCAATGAGGGAGTGGTCACCAGTGTCAAACAATGTCAAGTACGATGAGCACTGAGAAGTATTTGATGGCTCTAGCAACACAGGGATCATGGTGAGCTCATGGAGAGCTGTTTTGGTGAAGCTCTGAGGGCAGAGGGCAGATTGCACTTGGGGGAGATGTCCATGGGAGGTGAAGAAGTGGAGACAGCGAATGCAGACAACTCTTTGAAGAAGTTGACTGTGAAAGGAATGAGAGATATGACTTAGAGTCAAGAGAATTTTTAAAAGATGGTCTAGATCTGACCATGTGTAGAAGCTGAGGAGCTGGGGAAGGGGAAGCATAAGATACAGGTGAGGAAAGGGATAAATTGAGCAGGGTCTCTGAGAAGAACACTGAAGGAGGGTGTAGCCTGGGAAAAGAAGAGCAGCCCTCATTCTCAGAGACCAGAGGCAAGTTAGCACAACTGGATGTGGAGCAGTCCAGTTTGTAGGTAGAGGAGGGCACGGCTACTCACCTGCCTTACACCTGATGCCTTCTCTTTTCTCTGTGAGGTAAGGTCATTTGTTTAAAGTAAGGGGGAATGAGTATTGTGTTAGATGCTAGAGGAGATTAGCAATAAATGGGGCATGTATTGAGGCATGTACCAATGGTCTGCAGCATACTGGGCCACTTACACACATGCCTCAGTTATTCCTCACAACAACCCTCAGATTAGGTATTATCACCCCATTTATAGATGATGAAGCTGAAGTACTCAGAGGCATAGAAAGTTTGGAATACCTGAGGAATGAAAAGAGAGGTAGCTTGTTAAGCTGATTCAGGTGAAAGAACTGAAGGGAAGCTCTCCCTGTAAGCCGAGGTGGGCTTTCTTAACTACGGACTGGCTCTAGTTGCCCAGCAGCTTGCAGCTGTGGTCACCCGACTGGAGAAAGAGTGGACAGGTGGTCAGATTGAGGCAGAGTTGAGGGCCAGGCCTTGCTGATGGATAGAGAGGGTAAAGAGTTTGGGTGCTAGAGCCAAAGTAATTTAAGTGAGCACGTTTGCGTGGTGGTGTGTGCCTATAGTCTCAGCTACCTGGGAGGCCAAGGTGGGAGGATCGATTGAGCCCAGGAGGTCAAGGCTGCAGTGTGTCATGATCATGCCACTGTACTCCAGCCTGGGCAACCAGAGTGAGACCCTGTCTCTAAAGAAAAGGGGGTGGGTTGGGGTGGAGGCAGGGAGAGCATTAAAAAAAATAGCTAACGCATGCTCGGCTTAATACCTAGGTGATGGAATGATCTGTGCAGCAAACCACCATGGCACACATTTACCCATATAACAAACCTGCACATCCTGCACATGTACCCCAGAAATTAAAATAAAAATTAGAATTAAAAACGTGAAAAAAGTGATCACACTTGGAGTCCAGGCTGAAGGAAGGATGTGAACTCAGATGTGAATGGAGAAGGTGGGCAAACGCAGACTGCTCACAGTTCTGAAAGTCTACTGGAGGCTTAAGGAATAGACTCAGTGGGAAAGTGAGAAAGTAGGAAGAATGGGAAGTTGTAATCAGGTCAGAGATTGAGATTTTGGAGGAGGTGAACCCAGAGATGGCAAAGCCAAAGCAACATCCCTGGGCATGTGGCATGAGGTTGAGAGTGAGGCCCTGGAAGTGAGGACATAAAGGAATTATGAGGCCTGGTTTTGGAGGGGTGTCCACATAGGTTCTGAAGTCACTCAGGGTGATGGCAGCATGTGAGGTCTAGAGCAGAGGCAGATGGCAGCCTCATTTCTTCTCATGGTTTGGGAGAATGAGCAGCTCTGTTGGTGGGGATGGACACTACTTGGGAAATGGTGGATTCACCATGAGAATTAGGGTACCTACTAAGGTTGATGACTAGGAGGGCATCCAAACCAGGCTTTCTCCACATCCAATGTCATCATTTAGTTAACAATATTTAAATGTACTTTACAGTTTATAAAGTATGTCTCCACTGAAATGTTCCACTGCATGAATTTTAGGTACAGTATCTTAATGCCTTTTCTGACCACGACAGCTTGGAAATTGAGATGATGCTGGCCTGCACAAAGTTACAAATGTGTTTTGAACCATTTTTTAAAACCTATTTTAACAATACTCTCTTGGCATCTGGCACATAGAGCTCATTTTTGTTTTCCTCCTCTGTCCTCCACCCAAACAAACAAACAAAAAAACTCCTAGCATCACTTCTTTCCAGATCTCTGAACTCTGTGGAGTCTTTTGCCCCAGTGAGCTGAAAGACCAAAATTAAGGCCTCTGGCCTAATACTTTTTTCCTGCCACATGAGGGCAGACTTCTAAACAAAAAAGGGGAAACAACTGTTTACGTTTTACTGTATAGAACTGAAAATAGTGAGAAGTAATATTACTGCCAGATTTTGTGTGGTTTCAAGGTCTTGACAAATCTACCACTCTCTTTAAACCTGCAGCTTTTCCTGTTCATTGTGTACTGATGTATACACTGGCTTACTCCTTCCCCTCCTTTTTTATTTTCTCCCTTCCTCTGTAATTCCCTGACTCCCATAACTGTTTATTGAGCATTTACTGTAGGTACAGTTGCCAGATAAAATACGAAAAACTGAGTTGAACGTTAGATAATTTTTTTTTTGTCTAAGTATGTCCCATGCATATGCTTGGGGCATACTTAAATTTGAAATATTTATAGTTTGTCTGGAATTCAAATTTAATTGGATGGCCTGTATTTTTGTTTGCTAAATCTGGCTACTCTAACCCTGGGCCAAGAGTGGTGCTGGAAACTGGTGTGCTGGGGCCGGTCACAGAGCTCTCAGGCTCCTGGCAGAAGCAAGCTTAAAAGAGTGGTAAGTGGCTAGGCGTGGTGGCTCATGCCTGTAATACCAGCACTTTGGGAGGCCGAGATGGGTGGATCACCTGAGGTCAGGAGTTTGAGACCAGCCTGGCCAACATGGTGAAACCCCGTCTCTTTTAAAAATACAAACAAAATTTAGCCGGGCGTGATGGCAGGCACCTGTAATCCCAGCTACTTGGGAGGCTGAGGCAGGAGAATCGCTTGAACCCGGGAGGCCTGGGTTGCAGTGAACTGAGATCGTGCCACTGCACTCCACCCTGGGTGACAGAGCAAGACCCTGTCTCAAAAAAAAAAAAAAAAAAAAAAAAAAAAAAAAGTGATCAGTGCAATGCTACAGCCGTACAGAGATGTGGGGCAGCTGGGGCAACCGACCAGCATGGGTAATCAAGGAAGACTCCCCCAGCAGCCTCATCTTCAGTGCTCCCTCTTAGCCCCTGTGCTCCACCTTTGCACGTTCCATTCTTTCAGCCTGGGGCACCCATTTCAAGTGTCTCCTCTGGGAAATCTCTCCTGATTTCAGAGTGAACTGTCACTGTGATACTTTGTATCCACATCTCCAGTAACACTTACCACACTTTTCGTTTACATTTCTGTCTCATCCAACAAAACTAGAGGTCAGAGATTTGAGTCTTCCTCATCTCTGTTTCTCCACTGCTGAACATGGTGCCTGGCACATAATGTGCACTCAACATGTGTACAATTTTTAAAATGAGGGATTTTAGTTCCAGACCTTAGGAAAGTCACTGAATTTTTCTTTGCTTCTGTTTGGCTAACATATATAAAAAGGAGGTCTGATTCAATGACCTCTAATGTCCTTGAAAGATCTAGAAAGAGTCCCATGATTCTAAGTTAAGTTGGAGATTGGCCAGGTATGTGCAGTAATTCCACTTCTAAAGCAGGCAGCAAACTGCTCTTTAGGGCTTGCTATGATCTGAAGCTTTATGTCTCCTCCAAATTCGTGTGTTAGAATCCCGACCCCCAAGGTGATGGTATTACGAGGTGGATTCAGCATGAGAATTACCTAATACCGGCCGGGCACGGTGGCTCAAGCCTGTAATCCCAGCACTTTGGGAGGCCGAGACGGGCGGATCACGAGGTCAGGAGATCGAGACCATCCTGGCTAACATGGTGAAACCCCGTCTCTACTAAAAAATACAAAAAACTAGCCGGGCGTGGTGGCGGGCTCCTGTAGTCCCAGTTACTCGGGAGGCTGAGGCAGGAGAATGGCGTGAACCCGGGAGCAGAGCTTGCAGTGAGCTGAGATCCGGCCACTGCACTCCAGCCTGGGCGACAGAGCGAGACTCCGTCTCAAAAAAAAAAAAAAAAAAAAAAAAGAGAATTACCTAATACCTAGCTGATCCCTGGGAAAACCACACTCCTCCTATTCACAGGTAAAAGTCAAACACTGGTTAATTTTGCTATAATTTCCTGCTAATCTTGGCCAAGCCTCGACTACATGGCATACGGCAAGGGTCTGAGTTTTGGAGTCAGGCAGACATGGATTCAAGTTCTGACTCCCCCATTTACCATCTCTGTGACCTTGGACAAGGTACTCACCATCATAAATCTTTTCCTTCTTCTGTAAAATAGAAGTAATAATATTACCTGCTTCCAAAGTTGTTGTGAAGACGAAAAACAATATAGGCAAAGTTCTTGGCATAGTGCCTGACACCTAATAGGTGCTCAATTATTGGGCTTTATTATCAAACACCTTTTCATTTATCGCAAGGTGAATGAATCCCCGGGGTTTTGTCTACAGGATCCACTCCAAACCTTTTCACTTTCCTTAGCCTTCAGTTCTCACTTTCCTTCCTTGCTTTCTATGTTCTTGCATTGGTTTTACTGGCTCCTTTTCCTTCTTCTATTTCCTAAGTGAAAGTATTCCTTCAAGATCCTGTGCTCTGCTGGTCCTAAGGTAGTGAGTTACTTCAATTGCTTGTTCACAATCAGTTACAGGTCAAACTCCTTGTTCTACTCTTTCCACCCTTCTCACTACTGCACTTGACTAGGAAAAAAAAAAATCCTGTGCTCAAAACTCTTCTTTTTCTTGTATTCTCTCAGCAATTTCATTTCAGGCATATGTGAATAACTTCTTTTTCTTTTTCTTTTCTTTTCTCTTTTCTTTCTTTCTTTCTTTTTTCTTTCTTTTTCTTTTTTTTGAGACTGTGTCTTGCTCTGTAGCCCAGGCTGGAATGCAGCAGCATGACCTTGGCTCACTGCAGCCTCAACCCTCTGGGCTCAAGTGATCCTCCCTCCTCAGTATCCCAAGTAACTGGGGCTATAGGCATGCACCACCTCACCTAGCTAATTTTTGTATTTTTTGTCAAGATGAGTTTTTTGCCATGTTGCCCAGGCTAGTCTCAAACTCCTGGGCTCAAGCGAGCTGCCTGGTTCTGCCTCCCAAAGTGTTGGGATTACAGGCATGAACCACCATGTCCAGCCTATGAATAACTTCTAAATGTGTATCTCTGGTCCCAGCTTTTCACTTGAGCTCCAGACCTGGTTTCCAAACTCCTGATTGGCCATTGTCACCAGGATGTCCTGAGGGCCCTGCACACCTAGTATATGTTAAAGTCATTGTATGGGAGGAGAAATATCTTTTCCTCATCCATGGCTAGGTTCATGGCTGAGGTACCTATAAGAAAAGACAGATTAACAAGAGAAAACAGACACATTTATTTAAGAAGTTTTCCATGATGCGGGAGCCTTCCTAAGGAAATGAAGACTCAGAGAAACAGGTAAACCTGTGTATTTTTAATGCTAGATTTCATGAAGAAGTGGATAGTGGTGAAGGATGATTACATACAAAAGTATAATCTAATGGTAATCAACTGGCAGGGGGAATTTAACAAGGCCTGTTTATTCAGATTCTTCTTTGTGACCCTGTGTCTTCATAGAAAATGATGTTCCTTTCTTCCAGGTATGGAGAGGATACTTCTCAAATGAGAGTCTAATGACCTGCTTCAGGGGAGTGTCAGAAAATCCTTTGTACCTGTTTTAGAGGAGAAGGGCAAGGGGAAACTGAGAATGACCTTCCTGCTTCTGTTGTTTTCTCAAATGCCAAGCAAGGTGCTATATTTTGGGGTAGCATATCCTGAACCCCATCAACATCATTTCCAACTCTGCTCCCCATCCCACCCTAAACCTGTTCCTTTTGACTGTCTTATATCTATTAATGGCTTCACTATCTTCTCAGATGGTGGCCTTAAAACCTCAACCTCTTAGGGTTCTAAGGAATTACCATACAATTTCCACAACCCCATTCTCACTGCCATCAACCAGGTTCACACTTCAGCATCTTGTTCTCCAGTGGAAGCAATCTGTTTCCAGTGAATAGGCTATTTGGGCCCTCTGGATCTTTGCATATGGTATTTTACCCAGAGTATTCCCTTTGTCTGATATCAAGATTGCTGAGAAATACAATTCAGAAATCTGGATGTTGAGTGAGGATTTAAAGCATAGGGAGGAGCCGGGCATGGTGGCTCACGCCTGTAATCCCAGCACTTTGGGAGGCTGAGGCGGGCAGATCATGAGGTCAGGAGATCAAGACCATCCTGGCTAACATGGTGAAACCCCATCTCTACTAAAAATAAAAAAAAAAATCAGCCGGGTGTGGTGGCACATGCCTGTAGTCCCAGCTACTCGGGAGGGCGAGACAGGAGAATTGCTTGAACCTGGGAGGCGGAGGTTGCAGTGAGTCGAGATTGCAACACTGCACTCCAGCTTGGGTGACAAAGCGAGACTCGGTCTCAAAAAAAATAAATAAATAAAATAAATAAAAATTAAAATTAAAAATAAATAAAACATAGGGAGGAAAATGGTCTTGAGGGATATTTTATTTCAGCTATGATGAAGCCCCAGGAATGGACCCTGATCTGTAGCAAATGCTACCTTTCTAAGGAAAGGATTACATTCCCTAGATTCAACGTTTCTCTCCCCCATATGGAATAAGAAACACATTACCAAACTATGTTTTTGGAATACCTTTTTTTTTTTTTTTCCCAATGCTAAGATTGACTGAGAAACATTATTGAGTGTGTTGACACAATTGGCTAAGCCACAGTAGAGTTGACAGTGTCTGCCTCCATTATGAGTTGATTTAATCAGCTGACATTTCAAAAAAGCAATTTTAATCCTACCAGACAATTCCACTCTTAGGCTGTTATACCCTAGGGAAACTCTTGTACATGCTCTTTAAAGACACGTAAAAGATTATTTACAGTAGCACACTGTCCCAAACTGGAGACAACCCAAATGCCCATCAATAGTAGAAAGGATGAATACATTACGGTATATTTATACAATAGAATACCAACAACAACAAAAAAGATGATCTAGAGGCACATACAAAACCATGGATAAATCTCAAAAGCAATGCTGAAAAAAGTAAGTCAGAGAACACACGCAGTATACTTCCATTTATATGGAGTTCAAAGCCAGGCAAAATTAAGTCATACCATATTGGTTGGAGATAAATATGCACGTGATAAAACTATAAAGATAAGCAAGTAACAGCGCAAAATTCCGAAGAATGACTAGTCTTGAAGGTGGAGAGCTGGGGAGGGTAGGTGCAGGAGGGGCATAGAGAGCTTTGAAGGCATTGTATTTCTTAAGATGAATGGTGGGTACACAGATTTAATTTCATTGTTACTCTTTAAACTGTGTTGTTACATGAAATACACCATTATATGTGCCACATACTTCATGATTTTTGAAGTTTTATTTTAAAAATTTAATATTATCCCCCAGTTCTTTGAGATGAGAAGATAGGTCTTCCTTTTAGCTAGATTGCTCTTGTCCTCCTTCAAATTTCCCTTCAAACTTCTTTGGGTAGCATTCTCTGACTCCCCATGTTGATTTATTTGATATAGAACATTACAAACATGCACAGAAACAGAGAGAATAATATAATGAGCTACCCATGTAACTGTCACCCACCTTCAACAATCATCAATATATAGCTATTCATGTTTCTATACCCTGGCACATTCCCCTCCTGTCGGGGATCATTTGAAAGGAAATCCGAGCCATCCTATCTTTTCATAGGAATTAAATACTTTAGCAAAATTAAATACTAAAACACTAAAATAAAATTCATACTGAAGTAAAATTAAATACTTTAGTAGAGCACTTTAATACTAATTAAATACTAAAGTATTAATGCTTTACTACTTAAAGTTGGTGCTAAATGAGTAGGTGCTAAATGAATGTTTTATTGAGTGAGTGAATGATGTCGCTCTCTTGTATTGTTTATGTGCTCTTTCTTCTTTTCCAATTTGTAGAAAGATAAGGAATTTGTGAAACTTTGATTTAAACCCCCTGGGGTAAGGTATTATGCAAAATTCTTTTGATAGTTACTTTTCTTAAAAGGTTTTTACAAATTTCATTGTGGAGTGCACTTTATTTATTGTCTTTTCCTTTGTTGCCCATTTCCTGAGCCGCAACAGTCTTGATAAGCTTGTTTGAATTTAAACACAAAAGTTCCCTGTTCTGTAACTTGATGGGGGGCTCCCAGCAGCCTTGCCCTCAGAGGGAACTGTAGGTTAACGACTTTTGAGTAATACATTTCTCACCGGAGCTTCTTAGAAATATCTTCTGACGCAAATTATTACTTTCTGAGATATCTTTGCTCTGTTCCTTGAATTTCACCTGTCATTCCCCTCTTGGGGACACCCTGCCCCCAAATGCATGAAAAACAACATCACTGAGAAAGCTGAGAACCAATTTCCTTCTGTGTACCTTACTCCAGCATTTCCTCCTGATTTTCAGTTGAGGCATATGTACTCTGCAGTGCCCAGGGCTAAACATCCCTTCCGTTAGCTCTGTAACAGGTACTTAGACTCTTATTTATTGTCTATTCTACTATGTCCCAAACACAAAAGGTACCAAGGTCACCAAATAAGAAAACTTTTCTATATGTTATTGGATTTGATAATATTGTACTCCATACCCATTTTATCCTGTGAATACCACTGATGTCCTTAGAATAGTTTTAGAAATACTTCCTGTTTTCCTGATTCCAGGAAATGGAACTGACTCATGGGACTTGCAATATTATTTTTGTAAAATTGTTTTGAACCAGACTCAATAATTTAAACTTCAACCAAACTTATCTTGCTCTCGCTCTAAGTATGTAGGGTTTATGGAATTATGTTGGAAATGGCAAATGATGAAGTCCCTCCCTCATTTTTTTAAATGCAGCAGTTAGATAATAGTGAATTAAGATTTCCTGGAGAGCCAATTTTAAGCCATCAACTGGCAGTGAAAGATGAACAAAGACTGGATGACATATTGAAATTATACCTAGTACATAAACTCCTATCAAACACTTCTAATCTGGCAAACAATGCAATGAGTGACAGCAAATGCAATAAAACAGAAACCTCGATCAATTATCTTGGAAAGATTGCAGTCAGCAGATAAAAACGGGACCATGGAGTCTTCTGAATTAACTAGCTCTGAGAACATGCATCAGTCTTTCATCCTTTATTATTTCATCCTTTTCCTTTGAAGTAAACTTAAAAATAGTCTTTTTGCCGACTCCTCAAAATGAAATATTCACTATATCACTCTTATTCCTTATTAAAAACTGGTATTAGTGTGTTTTTATACTGAAGACATCAAAGAAACTATGGCGTATACTTGTATAAACATAAGGAAGCCTGAAGTATATTGCTTATTTTTCTATGAAATAAATGCAAAATCATGTTACTTCAATGTGCGTTTACTGAATTCTACCTGGATTTTCTGAAAGAAATTTCCTCTTCCTTTTTGATACAACCCTTGTTGAATGGATGAAATATGTGGCAGTTTATTTCTAGCATTTTGCTATCAGCCACACCTTTTATCCATAATAATGCCCATCAAGAGTATTGTACTCTTTTAGTTTTTCCAATTGGTTTGGATTTTAACAGTTTTGTTCCACTGTTAAATAGTATTTAACTTTTCTGTACATAATTATGCAAGTATATTTGGATGTCTTCTATTCATTCCACATTTTAAAATATCTGAACATACCCTGTTACATGTCATAGACACCATTGGCTGCTTAGCACCACTCCCTCTTACGTGATAGCGTAACCCTAATTTGTACTGGTATGAGGCACTATGGGTCTTAAGAGAGGCTAGACCTCTCCCCAGTTCCAACCCTTAACCAGGCTAAATGAGCCATGATAATTTCATCACTCTTGTTAATGACTGGCTTAGGCACAGACATGTAATATGATTCTGGTCAATAACACATGTGGAAAAGTTTATTGGAGATTTTCTCAGAAGGCTTTTTCTGAGAAACGGATACCAGAAAAGGATGTCCTCTCTTCTTCCCTTTGGAAGTTGTTGTTTGAGGACATGGTGACTGGAGCTGTTGTGGCCATTCTGCAACTATGAGTAGAGTAACTGAAAAACTGAGAATCTCAGAGCAGAAAAATGGAAAGGACCCGAATCCTTGATAACATTGTCGAGACAGTGAATTACCAAAACTGCCTTATCTCAGATCTCCTTGTCATAATTTAATAAACTGACTTTATTGTTGAAGCCAGTTGGGGTTGGGTTTTCTGTTACTTGCATTCAGGCATCTTAACTGACATACTCCATAAAGCTGATGGTTCTTATATTGCATTACGTGCTGTCATTCTCCCATTTCCTAACACTTTACTAAAATGTCTTAGATTCAGTCCTATTGGAGCCGAACATCAACATGAAATAATTAAAACTGAATTATAGATTGAAAACTGAATTTTTCTATTAACACATTTATTTTATTAATAGAAATGTGTACTTATAAAAATGATAGTTTATGTCATAGAAAATTAGGGCAAAGCATTTATCTCTCTGTTTTCAACTGTAGAATGATTGCAGAAGGTGTGCTCATTAAATTTGTGGTTGCCACAAAGATAGGAGAGCACTGACATGATAGGCAACATACAGAAATATCTTCACGGACTATAATCATGAGCCCAAAACAATAAGGTGAAATGGAATCGAGAGAAATGTAGGCTTTTGCATTTTGGTTAAAGAGACAAAAGCTAATGCTGTTTGGAATGAGGGTTAAAGGCTGTTTATAGGAACAGTGTCTGGGGATTTCAGTTAAATGCTAATTACATAAATGGCAGGATTAGGACAAGCCTACAAATTATGAAAAATGTAAATATATAAATCCTTCCTTCATTCCACAAGAATCTATTAACCTCTTATTCAGCAAATGCATATTGGTAGCTGGTTAAGAGAAGGGGCTTTGGGCTTCAACTGATCTTAGTTTGACCTTTGTGACTTTGGGCACATTACTTTACTTCTCTGTGCCTCTGTTTTCTTATTTGTAAAATATGATTAATAATAGTACACAGTGATTGAGGGGATGAAAATAAGATAATATGTATTAGTCCATTCTCCCATTGCTATAAAGAACTATCTGAGACTGGGTAATTTATACAGAAAACAGGTTTAATTGGCTCATGGTTCCACAGACTGTACAGGAAGCATGGCTGGGGAGGCCTCAGGAAACTTACAATCATGGTGGAAGGCAAAGGGAAAGCAGGTACATTTTCACATGACCAGAAGAGAGAGAGTGAGGTGGGAAGTGCTACACACTTTTAAACAACCAGATCTCCTGAGAATTCACCATCACAAGAACAGCAAAGGGGAAATCCGCCCCATGATCCAATCACCTCCTACCAGGCCCCCTCGCCCAACACTGGGGATTACAATTCGACATGAGATTTCGGTGGGAACACAGAGTCAAACCATATCATAATATATGCAAAGGGCTTGGAACAGTATTTATAGCAATAATAATTTTTAGTGTTTAGGCTAGTATTAGGTCAAAGGTGATAATTTTTCCATAATAATTTGTTTTTTTCAGCTTAAACTGGAGAAACTTAATTTTTGTACCATATTTTGAGGTACACCAATAGACTAGAGAGTGACTGGATAAGCATGAAAAGAGAATCTGGAAACAATATCACATAAGGAATAATTTTCAAGAATTAAGCATTTGACCTGAAGAGAAAAGACTTCATATATTTTAAAGGGAGCCATGTGAGTAAGGTAATAAATTTATTTTGTGTTGCTTCAAGGAGAGCCCTAGAAACTAGAAAAAGCAACAGAATTCAGCTCAGAATACTGAAGACTTAAATCTGATTGCTCTGCAACAATTGTCGAGCCTAAATGAAAAAGCAGTGACCTCTCTATCGTTGTAAGTACTTGGGCAGATGCCAGTGATGGGGCAGAAGCCAGATGAGCATCTGTCAGGGTTGACACATGGAATTCAGTGAGTCTTGCAATTCTTACAATTGCTGTATATTTGACTTGAGTCCCTTATGCCAATAAGATTCATATTTAATTTCCATCCATGTTTCCTTGAAAGGTTTTCTTAACCACAAGGAATAGTAACACATCAACGGGGAAACTCTACTGTCTTGTATGTTTTGCAGAATCAAAAATTTCAGAGCTGAAATGCCCCTTAGAAATTAAACACATAGGTCAGGTGTGGTGGCTCATGCCTGTCATCCCAGCACTTTGGGAGGCTGAGGTGGGTGGATCACTTGAGGTCAGGAGTTTGAGACCAGCCTGACCAACATGGAGAAACCCCATCTCTACTAAAAATACAAAATTAGCTGGGCGTGGTGGCACATACCTATAATCCCAGCTACTTGGGAGGCTGAGGCAGGAGAATCACTTGAACCCGGGAGGCGGAGGTTGTGGTGAGCCGAGATCGCACCATTGTACTCCAGCCTGGGCAACAAGAGCAAAAGAAAGAAATCAAACAGATATATTTCTCAATTAATGGTCCATGAATCAACAAGGGAATTAAGAAACAAATTATCCTTATTTTTATATTTTGTTAATGTTTCTTTCATTATAAAAATAATATAAGCACATTAAATAAAATGGTAAAAGAGAAAGGAAAAACAGTTCCACCACATCATTTTTATATGTATTTTCATAGATATTTATATTATATATAGTGAGATTTTTTGGATGCTATTTTCAGTATGTAATGGTTGTATTGGTCTGCTAGGGCTGCCATAACTAAGTACCACAAATTGGGTGACTTAAACAACAAAAATTTGTTTTAGTTCTGGAGGCTAGAAGTCCAAAATCAACATGTTGACAGGGTTGGTTCCTTCTGAGAGCTGTGAGGAAACATCTGTTCGATGCTTCTTCCATAGCTTCTGGTGGTTTGCTGGCAATCTTTGGAATTCCTTGGCTTGTAGAAGCATCTCCTTATATCTGCCTTTATTTTCACATAGCATTCTTTATTTATCACCATATCTGCCTTTATTTTCACATAGCATTCTTCCTGTGTGTGTGACTGTCCCTAAATATCCTTTTTTTATAAGGACACCAGTCATATAGGATGAGAAGCCCGTCCTATTCCAGTATGACCTCATCCTAACTTAAATAATTACATCTCTGATGACCCTGTTTTCACATCAGGTCACATTCTGGTGTACCCGTAGTGAGGACTTCAACATATGCATGTTGGGGAGGACACAATTCAACCCATAACAAGAGTCAAACCAATTTACAGTATCACCTACAATGTATAAGAGTTCCTGTTCTCCTATATTCCCAACAATAATCCTTAATGGTATTATGTTACAAAATTACTTTTTGCTAATTACATGAAGAATTGCACCCTAGTGTTGTTTTAATATATATTTCCTTGCTAGTGAGTGTGAATGGTTTTCTGTGTTTGCTTCCTAGTTGAATTTCTTTTGTGAGTGGTCTGTTCCTGTCCACTGCCCGTATTTTTTTAAATTATGAAAGTAATATATTATAAAAAGTTTGAAACACAGAGGAAATACAAACCACCCATACTCCAACACAGCTATTATCATTTTTATTGCCTTCTGGGCTATTTTCATATGCATGTTTTTCTCTTTTGTAATTGTAGTGCACATATAGTCTTATCTCCTACTTTTTTCATGTTATAATATATTATAATATGGAAATGGGTTAATCCTCAGTGTACCAGAATAGTTCATTCTTAAATAATTATGAATTCAGAACTAGGCTTCTGGTATTAGACAAAATAATAAGTCTTTTTAAGGGTATAATTACTTGGCTATTAAGGGAGTACAAAATAAGAAGACCCCTGGTTGCAAGAAAGTTAAAATTACATTTTCATACCATGGTCTATCTTTGGATACATGGCACACAGGTGTCCAGCACATGTTGAATGAATTAATAGTCTAGTTATTTGATGTAATTTGTATTCATTTTTCAGGTGATACAACTCAGTTCTGAGAATTTTCGGTTTTCTAGACCACATGCTTGAAATACAACATTAAGACTATCTTAATGTATATGTCATATATTTAAGAACCAGCACCATACTAGGCAAAATTAGAATAAGGTCTGTGATTTTAAAAATGTATTTTAGGCTGGGCGTGGTGACTCATGCCTATAATCCCAGAACTTTGGGAGGTTGAGGCAGGAGGATTACTTGAGTTCAGGAGTTTGAGACCAGCCTGGGCAACATAAGGAGACCCTATCTCTACAAAAAGTTTAAAAATTAGCCAGGCGTAGTGGCATGTGCCTGTAGTCCCAGCTACTGGGGAGTCTGAGGTGAGAGGCTCATTTGAGCCAAGGAGGTTGAGGCCGTGGTGAGTTATGATAGATACCGCACTCCAGCCTGGGCGACAGAGTGAGACCCTGTCTAAAAAACAAAAATTAAAATAAAATTAAAATTTAAAATATATTTTAAAAGCCATTAAGTGAAAAGTGAAAAAAGTGTTTTACAAAGGGTCTTTCAAAGTAAACTTGTATATATATTAAAAACTAGGGTTTCATAAAAACAAATTTATTGTGAACAAATAGAAGCATAGTATCTTTTTCTTCTTTGTAAAGAAAAAAGTTCTTGTTAGAACCAAAAGATGTTACAAGTCATCATTTGTCCCTCATCTGAAATAATTTAACTAAAAGATATATCTAATGGTATCTGTAATACTACTGGCAATATACATAATAATTTATTTTTCTATTTTTTAATTCTGCCTCTTATTTCATTGGTAATATTTTGCCAAAATTGTCACTTGTAGTTCAATCATTCTCATTAAACTGTAAAGACTGTTCTTAAAGAGAAACCTAAAATAAAAGCTTCACATCTAAAGAAAAAGTGTTATAATAGGAATTGCTTCTCAAAATATGTAGTGAAGGACTTTTCTACAAACTTCCGATCTGTAGTGGGCCAATACTTGTATAAAATGCAATAAAAATGAAAATGTTATTTAAAATACTAGAACAGACACATGCACACGTATGTTTATTGGGGCACTATTCACAATAGCAAAGACTTGGAATCAACCCAAATGTCCATCAATGACAGACTGGATTAAGAAAATGTGGCACAGATACACCATGGAATACTATGCAGCCATAAAAAAGGATGAGTTTGTGTCCTTTGTAGGGACATGGATGCAGCTGGAAACCATCATTCTCAGCAAACTATCACAAGAACAGAAAACCAAGCACCGCATGTTCTCACTCATAGGTGGGAATTGAACAATGAGATCACTTGGACACAGGAAGGGGAACATCACACACCAGGGCCTACTGTGGGGAGCGGGAAAGGGGGAAGGATAGCATTAGGAGATATACCTAATGTAAATGACGAGTTAATGGGTGCAGCACACCAACATGGCACATGTGTACATATGTAACAAACCTGCATGTTGTGCACATGTACCCTAGAACATAAAGTATAATAAAATAAAATACTAGAACTTTTTTTTAAACCACTGAAATATAGAAAGTATAAATCCCAAAATGTTTGTACATTATCCTGTCAAATTCCTATGAAAGTTTAAGAAAGTTTAATTTCAATTCCTATACTTACTTAGGCAGGAACTGGAAAACAGTTCACAGACCACACTTTGAGTAGCATTGTTATGAAAGATAGTCCTTGTCCTTAAGGAACTTAGAATCCTGTTAGAGTGACTACCAAAAGAGTACATGTAACAAAGTACCAAATTGTATTGTAACTCATGCTTCCCCAGACCACACCAGCCTGGAGTAACTTAAGAGCCATGTTCTTCTAGATAACCGTGGGTATAACATGGATAGGGGAGTACATACGTAAGTTCTCAATGAGGCAAACAAACGTTAACAGCTAAAATAACTAAAAGTGTCAAAAGTAAATGAAAACAGCTATTAATATATTAATGATAAAACACAAATCGGCCAGGCGCAGTGGCTCATGCCTGTAATCCTAGCACTTTGGGAGGCTGATGCGGGCGGATCACCTGAGGTCAGGAGTTTGAGACCAGCCTGACCAATGTGGAGAAACGCTGTCTCTACTAAAAATAAAAAATTAGCTGGGTGAGGCGACACATGCCTGTAATCCCAGCTACTTGGGAGGCTGAGGCAGGAGAATCGCTTGAACCTGGGAGGCGGAGGTTGTGGTGAGCCAAGATCGTGCCATTGCACTCCAGTCTGGGCAACAGGAGCGAAACATCTCAAAACAAACAAATAACAACAAAAAACAAACAGACAAACAAAAAACATAAGTCGTGGTTCTTCTAGTTGCGTGACTGAAATTCACAGATTTCATGGACAAAACTGCTGTTGTCTGAGTAATCACAGTGTGGTTAGAATAAGTCACACACATAATTTCTTTGCATTTGCTTCCATCCAGCCTTGAGGAATCTCCAGTTCCCTCTATACTGAGCCCCCACCCTGTTATTTCTGAGAATTCTCTGGAATGTTACTCGTACAATTATCAAGCTGACTCACCTATTCTCCTCCATTAGCTGGCCATCTGCTGCCAAGGCCTTTGATACTGATGAAGTAATTACTGCCAGGGGTTACTGTCTTCAACTTCCAAGTTTCAAGTATGGGAAACAAAAGTTTCATCAGTAGATCATTAGGTTTACTATTGAGAGGTGCTAGGAAGCTTTTCCGCCCTTTGGTTCCCAAATCTATGTATTCTGGTGATGAGAAAGTGGCTATATATATATGGAGAGAGCAAGAGAGAGAGCACTTTCAGAGTGATTCTACATCCTATAGCACAGCATCCCAACCTTGCAATGTGTTAGCTTCCCAGGTGGTATCATAACTGAGTCTTCAGTAAGCCTTTCCAACCAATAATGTATATGATAAGATCAGTGAATCTCATCGACTTTAACCCAATTCATCATCAGCAGCAACAAACTCAGTTCCTCGTAAGGTACCATACTTTGAGGTGACAAGCCATAATCTAGTGGCAGGTTGATTGATTTAAACCCCTTCCATTATAGGTGGGGTAGTAATTTCCGCTCACTAAAATAGAAACTATTTCTGGATTTGCTCTTCCTGACCTTGCTGGTACCATTCCTCTGCAATGGAGACTAGGGCCTTTTGGGAAGCATTCTACTTGAGATATGAAAATTCTCACTCTCTAGGTCCACTCTGAGAAGTTCTTTTCATCTTACAAAGCCTTTGATAGTCTGGCAAAGACTATGAATCCCTTCTCAGAGTAGTATTTTATGTGTAACATATAGAATACGTAAGATTATTAGGGAAATCACTATTACATAATATTATATAGTTCTATCTTCAGGCCACTTAGGGTTCTATGAACCTGAAATTAAGAGATCAACCTTGTTTCCAATTATCCTTTTCACTTCTTCCAAATCCATAACCATCTGACCAAACCATTAGCTCCTGCCAATGGATTGGTATAGGTTAGAGATTGGCAAACTCCAGTTTCTTGCCTGTTTTTGTAAATAAAGTTTTATTGGAACACAGCTACACCAATATATTTACATACTCTCTGTGGTGGTGTTTGCACTCCAAGGGTAGAATTGACTAGTTGGAACAGGGATTGTATGTGACAAGCAAAGCAGAAGATACTTACTATCTGGTCCTTTAGAGAAAAAGTTTGTTGATCTCTGGTATAGATCCTGACCTAAAAGTCAAGCAGGCAATGTGGACCAGAAGTTGTACTCTTTGAACTTCTGCCCACTGGGAAAATTTTACTTCTCCACTCTCCTTCAGGGATACCCTTCAGGGCTATAATTCTAGAAGAGTTCACTTCTGGGTGCTGCAAGCGTATTATGCAGAGCTAGCTATAAACACAACTTGAATGCCCCATGAGGTTGTAGGGTGAGCCATTGGAAGAATGACTGTGTGGCAGGAGTAGGTATGCTGGGACTTTTACCTTCGAGATCTGCTTAGGTCACATTCCAATTACACAGCTTCCGTTGGAGATGAAATGCTTCAAGGCACACCCAAGTTTACAGTTAGGTAGCTCTCAGCACCCAATTTATGATGGACAGTTTGGGTTACATGGTCATTTGAAGTTCTGTTAGAAATTCAATCTAGACTAGAAACTGAAAGCAAGACAGGAATTGGTGTTTAAAGGACAAAAGTTATTTCCTTTAAGGGAACATGGGTTTGTTTCAGAGCTCTAGGTGCTTCTTGCTGTGATTCTGCTGTGTGGACTTTACACAAGCTGTCACAATATCCCAATCTGCCACAGATGTTCTACATACCATTGGTTTTATTGGATAATAAGGGCCACATGGCACACTCATACCCACTATAGCCTGGGGCTGCTGGAGCACCATCTCTTGCTCTGGGTCCTTGTAAAGATAGAAGATTTTAAAAGTACCCAGTAAATGGAAAGAAGCAACCAATCAAATGTGATAAATGTTTTTTTTTTAACACCCATTGAAGCCCATTAAATGGTAAGGAGTCTAAGATACAACTTTTTGTGCACTTCGGAAGGTATATCCAGTATGTCCCAGATCACTAGACATACATACCCCTTCCACCATTGCACCACTGAGACTACTGCAGTTTCAGCAGGCTCCTACATATTCTAGAGGATTGTTTTCTAACATCTGGGAAACCTGCTAATTTTTGCTCTCTGGTTTCAATCAACATGATGTCATCAATGGTAGACTAGCACTATGATGTTTATGATGATAGTGGGATGGTAAGGAGATGAAGATTCCCTGCAAGTGAGTGGCATGTGGCTGATGAGTTGACACACACTGTGGCAAGACAATGAAGGTGTGTTCTGCTTCTGGTGTTCTGTGTTTATTGCTGGTCCTGTTTCTATTTAAAATTTTGCTATTTTATGTTTCATAGATTTTTTGCAAAAATTTTGGTTTTATAAAATATTGCATTGAATATTATTTATCTTGGTGATTGAGTTTTTTGGTACTCCCTTAAATTTTGTGCCTTAGGCAAGTGCTTTACTTGCCTTACCTTGGTTGCTTGGTTGATATATAGAGAAAATGCCTTCATTAGATCAACAGCTACTTGTCTAGTGCCTATAAGATCATAGCTGAAACAGTAGCCACATTTAGAGTTGACATACAATGAATGGCAACCTAAGGTTACTTTGAAACCTACCTGCTTTTTAAAGTAGCCAAATATGAATTAAGTCATCACTCTAACATCCTACAAGTCATTGCTAATGACATTTACTTCTGCAGTTCTACAAGGGAGGCAGTATTGCTTTTTTATTAGGCAGGTGGAGGTCTGGGAGATTTCACCTGGTCCTTTTGCCAACATAGTCTTAAAAGCCCTGTCTGTGGCTCAAGAAGCCCAGGGAAGCATTCTGTCAATTGCTGTATATGCATTTTATTTATACCTTCAGTAACTGAAGATGTTTCCACTAGATTGGGTTTGGCAGTTTCATTGGTCTAAGTGAGACTGACTAGGGTCAAAACTGAATTGATATCTTGTCAATCCCTATCCTAAAAGTCTGACTGGTGACCATAGTATTCTGGCAGTCTAGAAATTAGTATTAATTCAGAGATAGGCTCTACTAATTTCCAAACTTTTGGGGTATTTCTTCTTCCCCAGGGAAAATGGCTGTAGGTTCACTGGGGGAAAAGCAGAGAGGAAAATGTAACAGGAATGCACAGAGAAATGATGCAAATACTTGTGGTGTTCTTCCTCAAGGTAACTCATCCTCCCCTTCATTTGCTCAGGTCTGGTATTTGGCTAAAAGGCCATGCCTCTCTGTTGTGGCAAATCGAGTCAGGTCTCTGTCCACTAAACCAGGAGTTTTGTCAGTTGTAAAAGGACCTCAGCAGGCTGCCTGGCTATTTCTGTGCTTGGGTCCCTGTTCAATTATACAATGCCAAAGATCCCTGTGAAACACATTCCTGATTACCATACAGGCCCTGCTGCCTAGTCTAGCATTCACAACATCCCCATGTCTACGCTGATTCAGTGTCCTCAGCTAGTCTTTGCTATCCAAGACTCAATATTCCAATTGAAACTGGCAAGCTCATTGTGACATAGTATGTCATACTAGCATCTCCACCTAGAAAGAACAAGCCAATGAAGTTGTTTTAAAATATAATGGGTATTGAGTATCATAATTTTCCAACCATCGTAGTAAAGATTGGATCATCAACTGATGCTAAGACAAAGGGAAAATTTTGATGAGGAGCAAAATATTTGCATTGTTCTTAAAGTGTGTCTCCACAGACTGCTTATTAGCTGCTAGAGAAAAAACAATAACTATAAAGTGAAAAAATCAGAAAATAACTTGATTGAGTGATCAAAATTAACATTGCCCATGGCAGGAGGCTGGTAGACATCATCCTCTGCCTTCCAATATAATGCCCCAAGAAGGACGCAGCATCAATTATGTAGTTTTCTAGCCAAGAATGCATAATATGAATCTCAAAATGAGGAAATAGTGGACAAACTCCAAATGAGGAATACTCTATTAAAACAGAAGGAATGGAGACTGTATTCTTCAAAAATCTCAATGTTCATGAGAACACATGGACACAGGGAGGGGAACAATCACACACCGGAACCTGTCGGGGGTTGGGGAACAAGGGGAGGGAAAGCAGTAGGACAAATATCTAATACATGTGGGGCTTGAAACCTAGATGACGGGTTTATAGGTGCAGCAAACCACCATGGCGCGGGTATACCTGTGTAACAAACCTGCATGTTCAGCACATGTATCCCAGAACTTAAGCTAAAAATAAAAAATAAAAAAAAGACCATTAGAGATGGAAAAAAAATCTCAATATTCTGAAAGAAAAATTGTTTAAATGTTCTAGACTAAAGGAGACTAAAATGACATGGTACCTAAACACAATACCTGGTCCTAGGCTGGATCCTGTGCTAAAGCATAAACAAGTATTGTAAAGGACATTATTGGTCAATTGGCAAAATTGCAATATGAATGTTCAATTAGATCAAAGCTTTGTATTCATGTTAAATTTAATGAAGTGAATAGCTATACTATGGTTATGTAAGAGAATATTCTTATTCTTAGAAAATACACAGTGGGGCCAGGTGTTGTGGCTCACTCCTGTAATCCCAGCACTATGGGAGGCAGAGGCGGGCGGATCACAAGGTCAGGAGATGGAGACCATCCTGGCTAACACAGTGAAACCCCATCTCTACTAAAAATACAAAAAATAAAATAAAAATTAGCCGAGCGTGGTGGTGGGGGCCTGCAGTCCCAGCTACTCAGGAGGCTGAGGCAGGAGAATGGCATGAACCCGGGAGACGGAGCTTGCAGTGAGCTGAGATTGCGCCACTGCATTCCAGCCTGGGTGACACAGTGAGACTCTGCTAAAAAAAACAAACAAAAAAAAAAAAAAACAAGGAAAGAAAATACACAGTGAAGGACTTATGGGATATGCAAAGTACTCTTAAAAAGTTCAGAAAAATTATGTATGTGTACATGCACACACACATAAAAAGAATATGTGTACAAATGATAAAGCAAATAAGGTGAACTGTTAGCAATAGATACATTTGAGTAAAGGGCATATGAATGTTCTTTGTGCCACTCTTATTCTTGCAACTCTTCTAAAAGTTTTACATTACTTTCAAAGAAAAAAGAAGATATCTGAGGTTAACTCACCAATTTGTCTCAAGTCATCTGGTCTTTCAGAGGACATTATTAGGGGATGAAAAGGTGAATCACAGGTGATAAATTTATACTAGCACTTTTTTTCTCAAAGTCTGTGAATTCCTTCCTCTGTATCATGCTGAGGGATTTCTAGGATCCCAGCATCTAGTCTAGATGTGAGTTAATGAGATCAGTAAACTAATAAAAGTACACCCTGGACTGGGCACAGAGTGGCTCACACTATAATCTCAGCACTTTGGGAGGCCAAGGTGGGAGGATCACTTGAGCTCAGGGGTTTAGGACCAGCCTGGGCAACATAGTGAGCCCCCGTCTCTGCAAAAAATACAAAAATTAGCCAGGCATGGTGGTGCTTGCCTGTAGTCTCAGCCACTTGGGAGGCTCAGGTGGGAGGATTGCTTGAGCCCAGGAGTTCGAGGCTGCAGTAAGCTATGATTGCACAACTGCAGCACTCTAGCCTGGACAACAGAATGAGACCCTGTAATAAAGAAAGGAAAGGAAAGGAAAGGAGAGGAGAGGAGAGGAGAGGGGAGGGGAGGGGACGGGAGGGGAGGGGAGGGGAGGGAAAAGGAAGGAAAAGAAAGAAAAAAAGGAAGAAGAAAGAAAAAGAAAGAAAGAAAGAAAGAAAAAGAAAGAAAGAAAGAAAGAAAGAAAGAAAGAAGACACCCTGATGCTCCAGTTAGCAAGCATAAGGACAAACTTCATTGCCCTTGGTACAGCATCCTTAATACTCAGGTTTCTGGTACATATAATGTAACAAATTCTTGGAAGTCTTTTGGAATCTTTGACACTGACTCTTCAGTTTGCCCACCCCAGGTATGCTGAAGCTTAATGCTGGTTACAGGTCTACTGTGAATGAGGGGTGGGACATGAAGATAATTGTTTTCCTCTAGAAAGGGAACACCTCCAGGAAAGGAGGAACAGTTTTATTAGCCCAAGGGGTGTCAGGGAAAGAGCTGCTTCCTCTGTCCAGCAATGAGTTTCTTTCAGCAGGGTCCCTCTTCAGTTTCAAAAAGTTCATACTTTGAGGTGAGAAATTAGGAACTTTTGGAAATGAGAAATTAGGAACTTTCGTTTGTTTCACTTTTTATTATTATCCAGTGCTGTAAAACTCAGCATCTCTACCCGATAGGTCCCTCTTTTCCTTAATGTTATAGAGCAAAAACTATGCAGTTCCCCAGAGCCTCACCCGCAGTGAGCACCTTGTTGCAGGTAAGTACTGGCTATAGCTTACAATCATTGTTTCATTACAAATTACTGGGGCCTGCTAGGTTCCTGTCCTGGAATACAAACGAACTTCATTGCTTCTTGCCCTCTTCCTGCCAGATCACTGGTGTATACTCATTATGAGAAATAGTTTTGGAATAAATCTTGCATTTGGTTCTTTTCAAAGAACTTCCACATAAATTATCCTATATCCTTTATCATCATCATCACAACATTGTGAGATGGTAGGGCAGGTATTATCTGTGTTTTATGGTGGAGAAAATGAGAGACACAGCAGTTAAAGTCCCAGGCAACTCGGTTATGCAACTAGGACTAGAACTTGGGCTTTCAGTCTTAGTTTTAGTGAAGCATCCCAGGTTAATGAAAATAGTGCTAACTTCTTAAAAATACTTTGGAAATATTAAATGTATACAAAGAAGGTAGCAGAGACCCCTTTAATCCATGTGAAATAATTTTTGGGAAACCAAATCACAACATGATGTCTAAACTCAAACTCAAAACTTCTCTCTTTCCTACCAGTCTTCTCTCTCATTGTTTGTTTCTGTTGATGATACCATTATCCTTTGCTTACTGTTCTTCTCCTCTGCTCCCACCTCCGGTTGTACACTCCACCCATACTCTGAAGGCTGGAATCACTTTGCCACATGCATACCTCTTCAGTGGGGGTCATTCAAGAAGCTTCAAGTGTGGATACCTCTTTTGGCACATGATAAACATTTTGTAATTTTGCCCCACCAAATTTGAAGTGTAGGCTGCTCCCAATGCAACCCTCTCTGTGCTTTGCAGTCATGGGCAACTCCAACCAGTCTTTAAATTATTTTTTTAGGTGTGCCTCAGTCACTACCCTTGGGCTTTCTTAGCATCAAAGGGCACATATCAAGTGTTGTCCAAATTCCAGAGGACACATATCAAGCTCAGAATAGTTAGTTCTCTTGATGGCTTGAAGATTGGGGGAGTGGGGAGAGAAATGCACAGTATTAAAACAACCTTCAAAGTATTTCTCACTCATCAGTTATCCTTCCTGATCACTCACAGCTTCCCTTGAATACGCTGGAGGCTGGTAGTGGGCTAGGACTTACAGAACCTTTTTCCTAATGTATTAAACATACCCTCCATTAGAGAATCTAATATTTCCATTTAGAATGATGAGTATTTGCCATGTATATTTTTCAGTAACAATTTTGAGATAAAAATTCCCATGTTAACATGATGCTTCATGAGTAAAAGATACAAACACAAACAGTGAAAACACAAAACAACAGGGGTCCTGGCTCACATAGCCTAATCTTCTGAAAGTTCCCACAGTTTTATACTGAGTTATAATGCATGTGATAATTTGTGATATTGTTATCTATTCAATTAAAAAAATAGCACAAGTTGGTCTACCAACATTTTGTGCAAAGGAGGAGATAGTAGTGGACATTAAAATCTCAGAACTAGATGGCTTCAAGATGGTGAAGTAAGGAACTAAAAAAAACCACTCCTATATGAAAATAATAAGAACACTAGCCCAAAAATTTCGAAAACAACTTTTTTAGAAACCTGGAAATTAACCAAAAGATTTGAATATTTAGTTCCCTAGAGAAGATACACGAATGGCCAATAAGCACATGAAAATATGCTTAATATAATTAATCATTAGGGAAATGGAAATCAAAACCACAATGAAATATCACTTCATACCCACAATAATGATATGATGATTATAATGGTTAAGAAATGTTATATATCTATATCTATCTATCTATCTATATGGACAACAATAAATGTTGACATAATTACCCTTATCCACACTGGTGAAAATGTAAAATGGGGCGGCTGCTCTGGAATGCAGTCTGACAATTCTTGAAATGGTTAAACACAGAGTTATAATATGATTTATCAATTCCCCTCCTAGATACACACACACACACACATATATCTCCACAAAAAAAATTATACACAAGTGTTCATAGCTGCATTATTCATAATATCCAAAAAGTAGAAACAACTCAAATGTCCATTGACTGATAAATAGATAGAATGTGGTATATTCACACAATTAAATATTATTTGGCAATAAAAAGAAATGAAGTACTGACATCTGCTACAACATTGATGCACATTAAAAACATTATAATTCATGAAGAAAACCAGTCAGAAAGATGACATATTGTATAATCCCGTTTATATATAATGTTCAGAATAGGCAAATCTGTAGAGGCAGAGAGTAGATTAGTGGTTGCTATTGGAAGGGAGGAATGAGGAGTGACTGGTAATGAGTATGGGGGTTGTTTTGGAGTGATGAAATGTTCTAGAATTAGGTAGTGGTGATGGTTGCACAACCTTGTAAATACATTAAAAACCACTAAATTGTATACTTTAAAATGATAATGTTTTGGTATGTGAATTATACCTCAAAAAATCTCAGATCTGTAAAACTACTTACTGTTTCATTGCAAACAAATACAAACAGAAGTTTTAATGATCTAATGATCAAGAGCTCCACTTACCAAGTTAGGGACTAAGATGTAAATGCAACTCACTTTCTTGGATTTACAGCAAGAGGCAGAAACACTATGTCCTGATGCCTCTCAAAATTATCCTTTTCCCTGCAAATGAAATTCAAATGGGATAATAGATGATGTTTTTTGAGAATATGCTTAAATATTGTTTACAAATTTGCCATTCATCTTCTCAAGCAGGAAAACGGTGTCACTCTCTTCAAAATTTTAAAAATCGAAAAGCCTCTTTTTTTTTTCTTTTTTTTTTTTGAGACGCAGTTTTGCTCTTGTCACCTAGTCTGGAGTGCAGTAGTGCGATCTTGGCTCACTGCAACCTCTGCCTCCATGGTTCAAGCGATTCTCCTGCCTCATCCTCCTGAGTAACTGGGATTACAGGTGCCCACCACTGTGCCCAGCTAATTTTTTTGTATTTTTAGTAGAGACATGGTTTCGCCATGTTGGCCAGGCTGGTCTTGAACTCCTGACCTCAGGTGATCTGCCCGCCTCGGCCTCCCAAAATGCTGGGATTACAGGCATGAGCCACCGCGCCTGACCAAAAATGGAAAAACCTCTTTAAACAGAGCTGCAATTGCTTAAAATTCCCCAGTGTCTACATATTTGAGAATTTTCACTGCATGTTAAAGGTTGATTCATTTGAAAGAAAATGGAAGCAAAAGAGTGAATCGTATAGAAAGGAGGGAGAATAGGAGCTTTTTACATAGAATCATAGTTACCCAGGTAACCATATTCTGATTTTACAAAAGCCATTACAGGATCTTAGGATACTGGGGTGAAAGAAGGGCATTGTAACATATTATTCATCTTTGTTCCTTCGATGTTTGTTCAGTGTAGACAATGAGATAGGTAGAAGGTAAATTGAAGTTATGGAGAAATTCAAACATCCCTTTGGTAAAGTGTACCTTCACCTTTGAAGTATTATGGTACAGTAAGGTAGTAGTGAAAGGATTCTGAAAGACCAATCCTCTGGGAGCACCTAAATGATGAGTCATCAAAGAAAAAGCAGAAAACACCTTAATCAAACACCTTAATCCAATTATGTGTTCTTGCACTAGTCTATTGTTTGAATTAATACTACTACATAGGCTCAGCAGGAATACTTCGAGCACACCCCCACCTGAGACAACCATAGTGAATAAAGGCCAACAATATGCTGAGAAACACAGACAAGTCTATGGGTAAGAAAACCAAAATATTTTCCTCTTCCTGCACATAACCTGCTGGAACACTATTGCAAGCTCTGATTTCTTCACCTTGAGAAGAACTGAATGGAGCTAAAGAAAAGCCATAGAAGACCGGGTGCAGTGGCTCACACCTGTAATTCCAGCACTTTGGGAGGACAAGGCAGGTGGATCATGAGGTCAAGAGATTGAGATCATCCTGGCCAACATGGTGAAACCTCATCTCTACTAAAAATACAAAAATTAACTGGGCGTGGTGGTGTGTGCCTGTAGTCCCAGCTACTCGGGAGGCTGAGGCAGGAGAATTGCTTAAACCCGGGAGGTGGAGGTTGCAGTGAGCCGAGATCACACCACTGCACTCTAGCCTGGAGACAGAGTGAGACTCCGTCAAAAAAAAAAAAAAGAAAAAGAAAGAAAAGAAAAGCAAAGGAAAGAAAAGAAAAAGAAAGAAAAGAAAAGAAAGAAAAGAAATGCCAGAGAAGAAAATTTAAAAAATCAAGCAAACAGAGGGGATGGTTATGTGAGACCATGGTAAATAAATAACATCATATAATTTTCAGGCTAGAAAAATGAAGGCCAAGAAGTGATATTATTGTTTACTATGAAATCAACATGGTGACTGTAGGCTTATTTGTCACCTCCTAATATTAGAATTTTTAATTCCTGACCTTCTCCAGCCATGTTGTAACATATATTGATGCTTTTGAACTTGAAAGCTCAGCCTTATCCCATATGTAAGGCACTCTGCAAGTAGCCAGGCTATCTAGGAACTCCCAAAAGCCAGCAGGTCTGGCTTCCCTAAGCCTGTCATATAGTAAATGAGCTCTAAACACTTCATTTCTTCAGTTCCTCATGTTTTTTCTGTTTCCTTACCATCTTTTGCTAGTCTGCATGTCTGGGATTGTGCCTTGATTTCCTGGATTTGCCCTCCTACTTCCTTCCCCAGCTCCTTCCCCCATTCTCCATATTCTGAGTTGCTGATTGGAGTTTTGCTCTAAACTGGATGGGCCACTCCAAACCACACTGCTGACTCCAAACCACATTGCTGACTCTCACTTTATTCACAGGCTCATTCATTTCAGTTGGGAGGCGCTTGCTGCCATTCTTCACCTTCTAGACTGACTCCTTTAGATGCTGATGCTAGTATAGATCAAGACCTAGACTATCTTGAACTTTTGGCCAGTAATTTAAATTGTTAGCCAGCGCCTTTAGGAGTAAGTCCAGCAATGGATTTAGTTTTCCCAACCTGAGCCCCATTGTTCACAGCTTCCTCCTTTCCCTGTGGTCTTTCTGCTGAGTTACTACTTCACATATATAGATTCACTTAAAGTATAAGCACAATGAGTTGTGTTGCTCATTTCCCACTTTACTTTTGGTCCAGTTTCACAATTTTGAAAAGATTAGACTTAAGAGAAAAAGGAGGTAAATTAGACTACTTTGCAATAGCCAAAAAGTGGAAACATCCCAAATGTCTATCACCTGGTATATAGATAAATAAAACATAGTATATCTATACAATGGAATATTATTCATCAAGAAAAATAAGTAAGTGGTTACTAGAAACTGGGAAGGGCAGGGAGAGAGGGAGATGATGAAAAGTTGGCTAATGGTACAAAAATACAGTTAGAATAAATAACTTATAGTGTTTGGTAGTACAGTAGGGTGACTATAGCTAACAATAATTTATTGTATATTACATAATAGCTAAAGAGAAGATTTGAAATGTTCTCAACACAAGAAATGTTTGAGGTGATGGATATCCCAACTGTCCTGATCTAATCATTACACATTGTATACATGTATCCAAATATCACATGTATCCCATAAGTATGTGCAGTTATTATGTACTAATAAAAGAGACATACAGTCTGATATATACTACAACATGGATGAAACTTGAAAAGATGAAACATGAAGTGAAAGAAACCAGTCACAAAAAAACACATATTATATGATTTCATTTCTATGAAATGTCCAGAATAGGCAAATTTATAGAAAGATAAAGAAACTTAGTGGTTGTTTATGTCTAGGAAGACAGAGGAATGAATGAGGAATGCCTGCCAATGGGATATGAGTATTTTAAGAGGTTTTAAAATGTTCTAAAATTGTGGTAATGGTTGCACAACCCTGTGAATATATTTTAAAATATTGATTTCTGTTCTTTAAGTAGGTTAATTTTATGGTATATTAATTATATCCCAATAAAGCTGTTAACAGTGAAAAAATAAAACATTTAATTGTACTCTTTGAAAGGGTGGAGTTTATGGCATGTGAATTATATCTCAATAAAGCTACTTTAAAAAAGAGAAGGCACAGCCGGGCGCAGTGGCTCACGTCTGTAATCCCAGCACTTTGGGAGGCCGAGGTGGGTGGATCACCAGGTCAGGAGATCGAGACCATCCTAGCTAACACAGTGAAACCCTGTCTCTACTAAAAATACAAAAAAATTAGCCGACCGTGGTGGCAGGCGCCTGTAATCCCAGCTGCTCGGGAGGCTGAGGCAGGAGAATGGCGTGAACCCAGGAGGTGGAGCTTGCAGTGAGCCGAGATCTCGCCACTGCACTCCAGCCTGGGAGAAATAGCGAGACTCTGTCTCAAAAAAAAAAAAAAAAAGAGAGAGAGAGAGAGAGAAGACACAAATAAGTAAAAAAAATCCTGTGTTCATGGATTGGAAGACTTAACATTGTTAAAATGTCAATACTATCCAAAATAATCTACAGAGTTGATGAAATCCTTATTTAAAATCCCAATGATACTCTTTGCAGAAATAGAAAAATCTACACTAAAATTCATATGGAATCTCAAGGGATCATGAATAGTCAAAACAGTCTTGAGAAAGAAGAACAATGCTGGAAGTCCCAAAACTCCTGATTTCAACATTTATTACAAAGCTACAATAGTCAAAACAGTATGGTACTGGCATAAAGACAGACATATAGAACAGTGCAATAGAATAGAGAGCCCAGAAATAAGCTCTTGCATATATATTCAAACAATTTTCATTAAGGATGCCAAGAGCATCCGAAGAGAAAAGGGCAGTCTCTTCAAAAAATGGTGTTGCGAAAACTGGATATCCACATGTAAAAGAATGAAGTTGGACCCTAACCTTAAACCATATACACAAATTAACTCAAAATGGATCAAGGACCTAAACATAAGGCCTAAAATTATAAAACTTTTGGGAGAAAACATAGGGGAAAATCTTCATAACGTTGGATTTGGCAATGATTTATTGGATATAACCCCAAAAACACAGACGACAAAGGAAAAATAGATAAATCAGACCTCATCAAAAGTAAAAGCTTGTGTGCACCAAAGGATGCTATCAACAGAATAAAAAGGCAACTCATGGAATGGGAGAAAATATGTGAAAGGCATATGTCTGATAAGGGATTAATATCCAGAATATATAAAGAACACTTTCAGGTCACAACAAAAAAACAAACAACCCAATTAACAAATGGGCAAACAAAGGACTTCAACAGACATTTCTCCAAAGAAAATATACACATGACCAATAAGCACATGAAAAGATGTTCAACACCATTGATCGTTAGGGAAATACAAGTCAAAACCACAGTGAATACCAGTTGACATTTATTGGGATGACTATTATTTTTTTAAAAAAACAGAAAACTGTAAGTATTGGTGAGGATGTGGAGAAATTAGAACCCTTGTGCATTGCTGGTGGGAATGTAAAATGGTGCAGCTGCTGTGGAAAATGCATGCAATTCCTCAAAAAATTCAACATAGATGAATAACTATATGCAGAAGAATGAATTCATACTCTCATCTCTCATTGTATAAAAAATCAAATGAAATGGATTAAATACTTAAGTCTTAAGACCTGAAATTATAAAACTACAGGAAGAAAATATTGGGGAAATGCTTTGGGACATTGGTCTAGGCAAAGATTTTTGGGTAATACCTCAAAGCCCAGGCAACAAAAGCAAAAATAGACAAGTGTGATCACATCAAGCTAGAAAACAGTCAACAAAGTGTAGAGACAACCTACAGAATGGGAAAAATATTTGCAAACTATCCATCTGACAAATGATTAATCATCAGAATATATAAGGAATTCATCTCAACAGCAAAAATAATCTGATTTTAAAATGTGCAAAAGCTCTGAATAGACATTTCTCAAGAGAAGATATACAATGGTTAACAGGTATATGAAAAAATGTTCAAGATCACTAATCATCAGGGAAATGCAAATGAAAACCACAATGAAATATCATCTCACCCCAGTTAAAATGGATTTTAACAAAAAGAAAAAAAAATAACAGATGCTAGCGAGGATGTGGAGAAAGGGGAACACTCATACACTGTTGGTGGGAATGTAAATTAGCATAGCCACTGTGGAAAACAGTAGGGAGGCTTCTCAAAAAACTAAAATTAGAACTACCATATGATCCAGCAAAATCCCACTGCTGGGTATATACCCAAAAGAAGGGAAATCAGTATATCAAAGAGATATCTGCTCTCCCATGAATCACTATTCACAAAAGCCAAAATATGGAATCAACCCATGTGTTCATGTATAGACGAATGGAAAAGAAAATGTGTACATAAACACAGTGGAGTACTATTCAGCCATAAAAAAGAATGAAATTCGGTCATGTGTAATAGCATGGATGGAACTGGAGGTCATTATCCTAAGTGAAATAATCCAGATATAGAGAGACAAATATCATGTTCTCACTCACATGTGGGAGCTAGAAAAAAGTGGATGTAATGGAGGTAGAGAGTTGAGTGGTGGTTATCAGAAAATGGCAAGGGTAGGGGATTCTGGAGTTGAAGAGAGGTTGGTTAATGAGTACGAAAATACAATTAGCTAGAAGGAATAAGATCTAGTGTTTGATAGTATGGTAGGGCAACTATAGTTAACAATAATTTTTTCTATATTTCAAAATAGCTGAAGGAGAAGAATTAGAATGTTTCCAACAGTGAAGAAATAAATGTTTGGAGTGATGGATATCCCAATTGCTCTGGTTTGATCATTACACATTGTATGCATGTATCAAAATATCACATGTACCCCCAAAATATGTACAACTATTGTTTATCAATAAGAGAGTAAACATAGGCTTAACATATGATCCAGAAAATATACTTCTGGGTATATAACCAAAATAATTGAAAGCAGGGAGTCAAACAGATATTTGTACACCTGTATTCATAGCAGCATTATTTACAATAGCCAAAAGATGGAAGCAACTCAAATGTTCATTAATGGATAAATAGCTAAGGCAATTGTGGTCTATTCATACAGTGGAATATTCTTTGGTCATAAAAAGGAGTGAAGTACTGATACATGCTACAATATGGATCAACCTTCAAAACATTATACTAAGTGAAATAAGCAAGTCATAGAAAGACATATACCTACTTATCTGAAGTATCTGAAGTAGTTAAGTTCAAAAAGACAGAAAGTAGAATGGTGGTTGCCAGGGGCTGGGGGGAGGGGAAAATGAGGTGGTGGTAGTTCAATTTTGCAAGATGAAAATGTTCTGGAGATTCCTTGCACAACAATGCAAATATACCTTACATGAATAAACTACACTTAGAAAGAGTGAAGGTGGTAAATTTGATGTTAAGTGTTTCTTTTCAACCACAATTTAAAATTTTTAAAAGAAAAGAGAAAATAAATGGAGGTTCTACTTTACAGGCAGCAAACTCAAGGACATAATTAGCCACTCAAGAGCTGGTATAGATTCAAAATGTAAATAAGTTTAAGAAAGGTCTATCTACAATTATGAGAGATTTTTAACCAAACTTGGGATGTTTTGGTTGACACCTCGGATCTTTAAAAGGATTACTATAGAGGGGATCATTAGGCTGTCAAACAAACTAGCTTCTGTTACATGGAAAAGAGGGAATATTCTAATAGAATGAGACTATTCTTATCTTCCAATAAAATTAAAAGTCTGCAGCATGCCTGTTTCAATATTTGATTGCTTAAATAGCATGACTTTAATGGAGATTTGTTGAAGCAAAGTGATACTGCACAGAGCTTTGTCAACCAACCAAACCAAAACAGTGCTATATATGATGTATTTAACTAATTGAAAGGACTTTTATTCTTTATAGTTTTATGTTTTTATGGCAGATGTTGACAGTTTACTATTGTTTCAGAATCAAATGTCAAGTTATTCCTGTTCAGAATTTTCCATTTCCATTTTGAAAGAATTCCATCTGCAGCTGTATTTATAGTGAACTCTATGCTTGCAAAAACCCAGCATTTTTAAGCAGGTTTGTCAATAGGCTTGAAGGAGTACATGCAAGCACTGGAGACCTGCCTGGGTTAATTAATTCTCTTTTCAGGCATTAGAACCTACACAAGTAGGCCAGCTGGAGGTAAATGTTTTCTTTGAAAGTGATAATTGTATGCCTTACCAATTGTTTGCATTTCCACATCTCTCCCAGTCAAATTTCCCAGAACTCAGAAACTAAGTATCAGGAGAAGCTTCCCCCCACCACCCGGGAAAATGAATATGTAGATGAACTAGGATAATAATTGTGAATAATACAGATAGTTTGAAGGTCTGGATGATTCATACAAATAATAACAAAGATGGGACTACAGGCTTCTGCTAAATATAGCATATAGAAATTGCTGTGGCATGGTGAGTATGTTATTGTGCTTCAAATCACATTTTCTTTCCTTCTTTTGTTGCTTCACTCTCCACTTTCCTTTCAGCAGAGTGAGCAGGAGATGAGCTCCCTGCATCCCCTAGCACATGTAAAATCCAGGGAGCCGGCCCTTTTCCATCCCCAGTGGGGAGCACTTTGTCTTGGCATCAATAGAGGCGTGGGGGTTAGGAAGATCTACGACTAAGCTGGGAGTTTCTTGCATAACTGGCCTTTATCACTCCAAAGCCAACCTCACCCAAGAGTCGGCTTCCCAGTGCAGCAAAACACCAACGTTTTCTATCTTTCTTCCTGTTTGCATTCAAGTATGTCTGATACACCCTTGGATCAATTGTCCAGGCCTGCTGCTTGAAGTGCCGTGAGGCCAGGGAGGCAGTTCCATGTTCCACACTATTCACTGGGCCGGCTGCATGGATTTAGGTGCCAGTCTGAGTCTCATAGCCCTTAGCTAACTAGGGGCCCAGCGCAGACCTGAGGTTGGGATACAAAATTCCCTTGTTTAACCTGAAGTTGGTGAACAGAGCTGGAATGAGAAAAAGGCTGCCAAAGTAAGACCCCCCCGCCCCCACCAACCCATCACCACCTCTTTCCAATTTTCTTTGTCTTTTAGAGTAGGGAAACAAGTTTTCCTACAAGTGCAATGAAATGAACTGTTTTAGAGACTTCTTTCACACACACACCCCAGATGCTTGAGTGCACAAGTTATGCAAATGTTACATAATCTCAAAGATGATCTCTTGGCAGACCTTGAAAGATTGTATCGTCTCAACAATCACGAATATGGAAGGAGGATAAGTTGGTCAAAGTGGGACAATGTTTGCCAACATAGCAACTCTAAACACTTCAGACCAGAGGTTGGCAGACTGTGGCCTGTGGGACAAATCTGGTCCATGGTCTGCTTTTGTATGGCCTATGAGCTAACAATAGTTTTTTACATTTTTAAATAGTTGAAAAAAATCAAAAGAAGATTTTTTTATGATGTGGAAATTATATAAATTGAAATTTCAATGTTCATAAATACAATTTTACTGAAACATAGCCACGTTCATTAGTTTATACATTTCCTGTGGCTGCTTCTGTGCTGCAGTGGCAGAATTGAGTAGCTGCAACAAAGACCATACATGGCACTGTCATTGCTTTGCACTCTTGATTTATACACTGCAAATTGCAGTGCCATAACTATAACTTGACAGTGTTTTGAGTGCTGCAAGTATTTACTGAAATGTAAGATATTTTCTCTTGCTAGTGTGTACCAATCGTGTCAAAACAAGACAAGAAAAGCAGACTTCTGATGTTGCACTTTTAAGGCACAATAGAGTAGGGATTATTTTGTTAAATTAGATGGCAAAGCACTGTATATACTGTGCAACAACAAAATAGTAATAACATTCATGAGGTCAGAAGATCGAGACCATCCTGGCCAACATGGTGAAATCCCACCTCTACTAAAAATACAAAAATTAGCTGGGCGTGGTGGCACGTGCCTGTAATCCCAGCTACTTGGGAGGCTGAGGCAGGAGAATCGCTTGAACCTGGGAGGTGGAGATTGCAGAGCAAGACGCCGTCGCCAACAAAATAATAATACAAATAGAAAATGACCTCTAAGGGCTATAAGTTCCATGTGTTTTTCTCCTGCCATGACTAGTGTATAATTTATACACTGCACATTGCAGTGGCATAACCATAACTTGACAGTGTTTTGAGTGCTGCAAGTATTTACTGGAATGTAAGATATTTTCTCTTGCTAGTGTGTACCAATCATGTCAAAACAAGACAAGAAAAGCAGACTTCTGATGTTGCACTTTTAAGGCACAATGGAGTAGGGATTATTTTGTTAACAAATTAGATGGCAAAGCACTGTGTATATTATGCAACAACATAATAGTTGTGCTAAAAGAATACAATATACATCACCATTATCAGACTAAGCACTGATAACAATATTCTCAAATCGCATTAGAGAAAATTTAGAAAATTTAAAACAGAATATCTAATCACAGCAGAACTTCTTCACAAACATGTTGTCTGGTAGCACCCTGATTGAGACACAAGTTAACAGCTTTCTCCACAGTAAAAGCAGCAGGGACAAAAGAACAGGTAACTTCATAGCCTTGTTCACAGTAGTTGCTGCTCCACAGGTCAGTGTTGCTCTGTGCCTCTGGTTCATGTGCATTTCCTCTCTCATTTCATCAGCAATGCTGTGTTAGTACCTCTATAGAGATAGGGGGCTCATGGTGTCTAATGTCTCCTTCCCTGTCTTGCCTTTCAAGAGAAAGTGTGCCATGGTTCATAAAAGGAATAGGCCAAAGACCCCAGGCTTGCTCATTGGGATGGAAGTTAGTCCAAAGTGAGAAAGAGTTGGGTGGGAGGTGGGCCCTGATGGGGACCTCGGTGTTGGTGCACAGTGTGGCAGATGAGGAATGAAAGCCGAACTGCCCTGTTCACACCAACTTCTTCCTCACAGACCTCTGGTCCTACGGACCATATCTTATCACTTGATACCTGGTTTTTCTGTTTTAAAAATATTGTTCTAGTAGCCCCTTTACAGAATTAGAGGCCTAAAGTTCCTGATGACTTCTCTTTCCTTTTTTTCTCTTGATATGTGCAAGGAAAATCTATAGAACGGGAAATTGAAGATGACTGAATTTTGCCTTAGTTGGTACAATGACAGGTTTACAGAGGGAGAATTCTTGGGACAGGTATTCAGAGTAATTCTATCTATGTTGGTTTGGAGCAGATAAAAGCTGGGCTGTGCTATGGTTTGGATATTTGTCTTCTCCAAATCTCATGTTGACATGTGACTGTATTAGGCCATTTTTGCATGGCTATAAAGGAATACCTGAGGCTGGGTAATTTATAAGAAAAGAGGTTGAATTGGCTCATGGTTCTGCAGGCTGTACAGGAAGCATAGTGGCATCTGCTTCTGAGGAGGCTTCAGAGAGCTTTTCCTCATGGTGCAAGGCAAAGTGGAAGCAGGCACTTCACATGGTGAAAGCGGGAGCAAGAGAGCAGGATGGGGGGTGCCATACACTTTTAAACAACCAGATGCTGTGAGAACTCACTCACTGTCACGAGAACAGCATTGTGGGGATGGTGCTAAGCCATTCATGAGAAATTGGCCCATGGTCCAATCATCTCCCACCAGGCACCATCTCCAACATTGAGGATTACAATTCAACATGAGATTTGCGGAGGGACACACATCCAAACTGTGTTACTGACTTCCAATATTTGAGGTAAAGCCTAGTGGGAGATGTTTGGGTCATGGGGGTGGATTCCTCATGAATGGCTTGGTGCTATCCTGGTGGTAATGAGCGAGTTCTTGCTCAGTTCTTTTCCTTGAGAGCTGGTGTTAAAAAGAGTCTGGCACCTCTACCGTCTCTCTCTTGCTCCTTCCCTGACCATGTGATCTCTGCATATGCAGGCTCCCTTTCACCTTCTTCTATGAATGGAAGCAGCCTGAAGCCCTCACCAGAAGCAGATGCTGGTGCCATGCTCCTCGTGCAGGCTGCAGAACCATGAGCCAAATAAACCCTTTTCTATGTAAATTATGCAGTCACCAGTATTCCTTTATAATAATGCAAACAGATTCAGACAAGCTGTAAAGCTTTCCCTAAAGTTTTCCCAGTTGACACCAGCATCTCCTTCACAGACCTCTACTACCCTGGGCCCATCACTTTTGAAGACCTTGCCTTTTCTCCTTTTGAGAGACTAAAAAGTTGCCTTAGTGTTTTCACAGAAATGAGGAACTGGAAATGCTGTCAGATTTTGCATTTTCCCTGAGTGCCATCTATTTTCAATAGAAACATTTGTGCACTGACTGCAAGGGAGATGGATCAAGAGTGCTGCACCCCTTGCTTCATATGCTGGAAGACAGCCCAAAAGGAGAATTTGGGCTCCCACATACCAGAGCTCTGGTATGTGTCTAGAGAGAGGAAGTAGTGGTGGAGGAAATGTTGCTGCCCTGAGAAATTCAGAATCTTGTTCATAGGCCTCCGCTGCCCTCCTTTCCCAATTTTTTTTTTAAATAAGCATTTAATTTAAGAATAGTTTTATTTGTGCATTTATTTAATTTTTTTTTTTTTTTGAGATGGAATCTTGCTCTGTTGTCCAGGCTGGAGTGCAATGGTGTGATCTCGGCTCACTGCAACCTCCACCTCCTGGGTTCAAATGAGTCTCCTGCCTCAGCCCCCTGAATAGGTGGGATTACAGGCACCTGCTGCCATGCCTGGCTAATTTTTGTATTTTTAGTAGAGATGGGGTTTTGCCGTGTTGGTCAGCCTGGTCTTGAACTCCTGACCTCAGGTGATTCACCTGCCTCGGACTCCCAAAGTGCTGGAATTACAGGCGTGAGCCACCACACCCAGCCAAGAATAGTTTTAGATGTATAGAAAAGTTGTGAAGATAGCACAGAGAATTCCTAGATACACTATATTCAGGTTTCATTGATTTTTCCCAAAGATTCTCTTTCCTTTCCAAAATCCCATCCAAGATGCCACCTATGTTGAAAGTTTGTGAAGGCTGCCATAACAATAAATACTAGAGAGTAGTGGCCTAAACAACAGAAATTTAATTTTACACACTTCTGGAGGCTAGAAATATGAGACCAAGGTGTTGGCAGGTTGAGTTTCTCTTTTTTAAAAATTTTTATTTTACTTTAAATTCTGGGATACATGTGCTGAACGTGTAGGTTTGTTATGTAGGTATACATGTGCCATGGTGGTTTGCTGCACCTATCAACCCATCTTCTAGGTTTTAAGCACCGCGTGCATTAGGTATTTGTCCTCATGCTCTCCCCACCCTTTCCCCTGACCCCCTGACAGGCCCCAGTGTGTGATGTTCCCCTCCCTGTGTCCATGTGTTCTCACAGTTCAACTCCCACTTATGAGTGAGAACATGCAGTGTTTGGTTTTCTATTCCTGTGTTAGTTTGCTGACGATGATGATTTCCAGCTTCATCCATGTCCCTGTAAAGGACATGAACTCATTCTTTTTTATCGCTGCATAGTATTCCATGTTGTGTATGTGTATATGTGCCACATTTTCTTTATCCAGCCTTTCACTGATGGGCATTTAGGTTCATTCCAAGTCTGTTATTGTTCTCTTAAAGCCTCTCTCTTTGGTTTACAGATGGCTCTTTTATCCCTGTGTCCTCAGATGGCCTTTACTCTGTGTGCGTACATTCCTGGTGTCTTTTCCTCTTCTAATGAGGACGATCGTTCCATTGAATTAGAGCCCCACCATTATGACCTCATTGAACCTTAATTATCTTTTTTTTTTTTTTTTGAGATGGAATTTTGTTCTGTTGTCCAAGGTGGAGTGCAATGGCATGATCTTGGCTCACTGCAACCTCTGTCTCTTGGGTATAAGTGATTCTCCTGCCTCAGCCTCCCAAGTAACTGGGATTACAGGCACCCACCATCACACTGGGGTAATTTTTGTATTTTTAGTAGAAACAGGGTTTCACCATGTTGGCCAGGCTGATCTTGAACTCCTGACCTCAAGTGATCTGCCTGCCTTGGCCTCCCAAAGTGCTGGGATTACAGGCATGAGCCACCATGCCCAGCCTAACTTTAATTATCTTTTAAAATTATCTTCAAATAAAGTCACATTGACAGCTACGATTTCAACAAATTAATTTTATATTAAAAAAACCTTTTAGGTTCAGGAGTACATGTGAAGGTTTGTTATATAGGTAAACTCATATCATGGGGATTTGACGTACAGATTATTTCATCAGTCAGATACTAAGCCTACTACCCAATAGTTATTTTTTCTGCTCCTCTCCTTCTTCCTACCCTCCAACCTCTGTTAAGCCCCCGTTAATGTTGTTCCCCTCTATGTGTCCATGAGTTCCCATCATTTAGCTCCTACTTATAAGTGAGAACACGCGGTATTTGGTTTTCTGTCCCTGCATTAGTTTGCTGAGGATAATGGCCTCCAGCAAATGGTTTTCCAGCAACAGCGTTCATGCTTTCTCCACAGCATGTTTTCTTGTTTTTTGCAATATAGATGGATTTAATAATTATTTCAATGTATCTTTTTTCCTCCTGCATTTTACCATACACAGTAAAGAGAAACCAGACCATGCCTTCAACAGTTTGCTTTGAAATCTCTTCAGCTAGATACCTGAATTCATCACTTTTAACTTCTAATTTCCACAAACACTAGAATGCAATTCAGCCAAGTTTTAAAAAATCACTATATTTATTTATTTGAGACAGGATCTCATTCTGTTGCCTAGGCTGGAGTGCAGTGACACAATAATGGCTCACTGCAGCCTCAATCTCTGGGGCTCAAGCCATCTGCCCCCCTCAGCCTCCCAAATAGCTGGGAACACAGACTCTTGCCCTTAAGGTCAGCTAATTTAAAAAATTTTTGCGTAGAGACAGGGTTTCACTGTGTTGCCCAGGCTGGTTTCAACTCCTGGGCTCAAGTGATCCACCCTCCTAGGCCTCCCAAAGCTCTGGAATTATAAGCATGAGCTGCCATGCCTGGCTTAAAAATCACTTTTATAACAAGGATCATCTTTCCTCCAGTTTCCAATAACATGTTCTTCATTTCTGTCTGATACCTCATGATAATCACTTTTAACATCCATATTCCTACCAAAAGTCTCTTCCAGGCAATTTTCTTAGACCATTTTGGCTGCCATAAAAAATATCAAACTGGGCCAGGCACGGTGGCTTATGCCTATAATCCCAGTACTTTGGAAGGGCAGATCACCTGAGGTCGGGAGTTTGAGACCGGCCTGACCAACATGGAGAAACCCCTTCTCTACTGAAAATACAAAAAAGTAGCTAGGCATGGTGGCACATGCCTGTAATCCTGGCTACTCGGGAGGCTGAGGCAGGAGAATCGCTTGAACCCAGGAGGCAGAGGTTGTGGTGAGCCGAAATTGTGCAATTGTACTCCAGCCTGGGCAACAAGAGCGAAACTCCGTCTCAAAAAATAAATAAAATAAAATAAAATAAAGAAAAATCAAACGGAGTAGCTTAGAAGCAACCAAAATTTATTTCTCACAGTTCTGAAAGCTGAGAAGTCTGGGATCAAGGCAGATTTGGTGTCTGGTGAGGGCCCGTTTCCTGGTTCATAGATGGTACCCTCTCACAGTCCCCTCACATGGTGGAAGGAGTGAACAAACTCCCTTGGGCTTCTTTTATAAGTGCAACAATTTTATTCATTAAGGCTCCACCCTCACTGCCTAATCACTTCCCCAAAGGCCCCACCTCCTAATACCATCACCTTGTGGGTTAGGATTTCAGCATATGAATTTTGGGAGAGACACAAACACCGAGAACACAGCAGCAATCTAAACATTTTCTAACATGAACCTCAAAACTCTTCCAGCCTGTATCCATTACCCAGTTCCAAAACTACTTCTACATTTTTAGGCATTTGTTACAGCAGCACCCCACTTCTTGGTACCAAAATCTGTATTAGTCTTCTAGGGTTGCTGTAACAAAGTACCACAGAGTGGGTCACTTAAATGACAGAAATTTATTTTCTCACACTTCTGGAGGCTGAAAGCCCAAGATCAAAGTGTTAGCAGGTGTGTTTTCTCCTGAGGCCTCTTTCCTTGGCTTCCAGATGTTATTTTCCCTCTGTGTCCCCACATGTCTTTTCTCTGTGTGTATGCACTCCTGTTGCCTCTTCCTTTCCTTATTAGGACACTAGTCTTTTTGGATTAGAGCCCCATCCTGATGATCTCACTTAAACTCAATTTCCTCTGTAAAGACGCTATCTGCAAACATAGTCACATTGGAGGTTAGGACTTCAACACATGAATTCAGGGGAAAATAATTCATTCCACAACACAATTTCTCTTCTCTTTTTGATAGGTCAAGACTGACCATCTATATTTCTACCTTTACTGAGATTGAAGACTGGAAATACCATTAGCTTTTTCATTTTTCCAGAAATTCATTTTCTATATCAAAAGAAAAAAATGGACTGGTAGTCATTTTAAGGTGAACAGATCATGATAGATAATTGCCTTGTTTGGTACTGGAAAGCCATTTGCAGGTACCTTTAGAGGATTGACCCAGACAGGCACCTCTGCTTATCAGGCCACAGTATTTGAGAAACACTGGTAGAAGAGGAACTGTCCTGTTCACATTTCTCATTCTTCACTGGCCTTTGCTGCTCTCTGCCTCTGGTCCTGTTAATGCTATCCCTCAGCAACATGCATGACTCTACCATTTTGAGAACATTGCCAGTAGCCCCTTTATGGAACTAGAGGTCTCAAGTTTACAGTGGTCATGATGACTTCTGTAGTTCAGTTTATGCCCAAAGAAAAGAATGTGTGAAGAAAAGGCACAAAAGTGACTGTAAGAGAATGATGTCACCAAAAATGGCAGAGTCTCTGCCAGGGATTTCTGAAAGATCTCTCCTCCATAAAAGTTATGAGGAAAATATCCAAAAAAGGTGAGAATTGGCTTTTTTCAGAACACTGGAGATTAACCAACGGTTTGCGCAAATCAGGGAGCACTTATTCAAGAAAAACGGCTGACTAGGTAAGAATGATGAGCTTGACGTCCTCTTAATTTGCTTTAGTCCCATCTCCCTTTATCCAGCTCCCTAATATCTTTGAAAACTGCTTCCTACTTTCTCATCTTAGCAACTAACAGAGGGGGCAGAACAAGTCTAGAGCTCTTTCAAACACTCCTTCCAAAAGAATTGTCATTATTTGACCTGTCCAGTTGTTCTCTGGAAGAACCCACTTGCAAAGGTGTCTGACACAGGGCTCACCCAGTGTGGAAAGTGTTTCCCCAGGAGGTGTTTGTCAAAAGCAATTTCAGGCAATTGTTAAACACCTGGCTGTCTGAGAAGGTGATAACAGTTGGGAGAAAGCAACAAGCTAACCAAAATACTTTTTTTTTTCTTTTAAGAAAAAAAAAAAAAAAAAAAAGCTGGGAAATAAAATGTCCTTAGAGGCTTTGAAAATCTCTGACATATTCCTGGGACTCTACAAGGTCAGGTGCATGCCCATGGTGGTGCATGTGCTTAGGAAAAACTTGAGAAGGTCCTAAACTTTCACCGCTGGCTGACCTTGAGTGTCTGTAAAAGCAGAATGTGAAGGCTAATGCAAGAATTTTAAACTACATGCTGGAGCATTGAAAGAGTGCCCAAATACAGACACAGAGCCCCTCAGCAAAGGTTGGTAGGCTTATTAATTCCAGGAGTTTAAGGAAACTTCCATCCAGTCATTAATGAACCACTAAGATAACTGAGAAGAGAGTTTAATGGTCACACAAGAAAAAAAAAACCAAACTTTTACAGAATTACTTCAGGAAAATCACAGGAAAAATTAGGGTTCTACTGAGAAAAATCATCAATAGGCAATATATAGATATACAGAAAGAGATTTATTATAAGGGGTTGACACATATGGTTATGAAGGCTGAGATGTCTTATGATCTGCTGTCTGTAAGTTGGAGGCCTAGGAAAGCTGATGGAGGCTGAGGCATCTTATGACCTGCTGTCTGCAAGTTGGAGGCCCAGGAAAGCTCGTGGTATAGTTCCAGTCCAAGTCTGAAGGCCTGAAAATTGGTGGAGGGTGGGGACAGAGGGCAGTTGTGTAAGTCTAATCTGAGTCTGAGGGCCTGATAACCAGAAGTTCTCAGGTCCAAGGGCAGAAGAAGATGAATGCCCCAATTCAAACAGAGACAGTGAATTCACCCCTTCTCTGCCTTTTTATTCTATTCAGGCCCTCAAAGTGTTGGATGATAACCACCCACAGAGGTGAGGACAATCAACTTTTTTTTACTCAGTCTACTGATTCAAATGCTAATCTCTTCTGAAAATGTCCTCACAAACACACCCAGAAATAATGTTTCATCAGCTATCCGGGCATCCCTTAGCTCAGTGAAGTTGACACCATCATAATTAACCATCATAAGTCCACCCTTGTCAAATTGGCACCCATACACATTCCTTAAACCACATGTAATCACTAAATAAAGACAATAACAAGGTGATAATTCCACCAAACATGATACAACTATCCTGCATACAACCAAAAATGCATAATTCCTTCCCCAAAAGAGGAGGTAAAGTCTCTAAGTGATGTTGACTCTTCTTTTGATACTGTTACTTTAATCCTATGATATAAAGTTAACAATACTTAAAAACTGATATTAAGTCAATACATCTTATATTACATGAGCAGGAAATAAGAGAAAAAAATAAAGATATTTGCTTTATATAGATTGATTGATACACACAGATGTATTTATTAAAAAAAAGAAGAAATATTTATGACAATTACAGTCCTTGTTTCCGTAACTTGTATTTATAACTACCTTTGCCTACTACCCATTCTGCATTCCCTTTGCCTTCAGCAAGCACCTCAGCTGGTCATAATTCTTTACCTGGCAGGGTGACCCAAACCTTCATTTCTGAAGAGTCTAGGCCATTGGTAATCCTCCCTGGATTGGATTGGTGTAGTTTTTCTTTGACCTTAATCACAGGACACATACTAAGAGACATCCTAAGGGATCTCCTGTATACCGGGCATACTCTTTTTTATCTCCATTGTGAAGTAGTAGTCCAATTTCCCCTTGGTAGTACCAATCACCCCACCCAGCATAGTAACTCTCTTCTTCGCCTGTTGACTCAGAGGAGCCCAAAGTGGCCAGGCGGCAGTCTGTTTTTTTTTTTTTTTTCCCTCCTACTTTAAGTTCTGGGTTACATGTGCAGAACGTGCAGTTTTGTTACATAGGTATACACATGCCATGGTGGTTTGCTGCACCCATCAACCATATTAGATATTTCTCCTAATGTTATCCCTCCCCTAGGCCCCCATCCCCCGACAGGACCTGGTGTGTTATTTTCCCCTCTCTGTGTCCATGTGTTCTCATTGTTCAACTCCCACTTATGAGTGAGAACATGTGGTGTTTGGTTTTCTGTTCTTGTGATAGTTTGCTGAGAATGATGGCTTCCAGCTTCATCCATGTCCCTGCAAAGGACACAAACTCATCCTTTTTCTGGCTGCATCATATTCCATGGTGTATATGTGCCACATTTTCTTAATCCAGTCTATCATTGATGGACATTTGGGTTAGTTCCAAGTCTTTGCTATTGTGAATAGTGTCAGGCTGTAGTCTTAATTCCAGTGCAATGGAATTATTGTCATGTATCTTGGAGGAAATATTTTTCCCACTGAAGCCAGATCTCTAGGTCAGATCTCTAAGCCAGCAGAGTGTAAAATTGCAGGGAGAGGAAACAGAATTTGGGCTACTGAGTCACTAGGGATAATAGTGACTAGTGCCAATCCTATTTCTACCCCTTGATTCCTAGACCTGTGAATCCTGGCTATCAGAGAAATGACAACTTGTATTGGATGCCAATTCAGAACATATATAGCCTTCTGGAGAACCTTGCAGGTCTGGGTTCAGCTATTACCACCTAGCTGGTACTATATAACTGAGTTTTCAAAAGGCCAGTCAAGAGGCCTATCAAGTCAGTTGCTTCAGGATGGTAGGGGACATGGTAAGACCAGTGTATTTCATGAGCATGAGCACCACTGTTGCACTTCTTTTTCTGTAAAGTGAGTTTCTTGATCAGAAGCAATGCTGTATGGAATATCATAATTGTGGACAACACTTTCTGTAAGTCCGCAGATGGTAGTTTTGGCAGAAGCATTGTGTGCTGGGAAGGCAAATCTGTATCTAGAGTGTCTATTCCAGAAAAAGCAAAACAATGCTTCTTCCATAATGGAAGCAGTCCAATATAATCAACCTGCCACCAGGTAGTCGGCTGATCATTCTGGGGAATGGTGCCACATTGTGGGCCCAGTGTTGGTCTTGGCTATGGCAGATTGGGCACTCAGTGGTGGCTATAGCCAGATTGGCTTTGGTGAGTGGAAGTCCATGTTGCTGAGCCCATGCATAACCTCCATCCCTGTCACCATGGCCACTTTTTTTTTTTATGAGCCCATGGGCAATGACAAGGGTGGCCAGGGAAGGCAGCTGAGTGGTATTCACAGAAGAAGTCATCCTATCCTTTTGATTATTCAAATCCTCCTCTGCTGAAGTCATACTTTGGTGAGCATTCACATGTAACACAAATATCTTCACTTTTTGGCTCATTCACAATGTTATATCCACATACCTCTTCCCCCAAATTTCTTTGTCACCAATTTTCCAATCATTTTTCTTTGAAGTTCCTGACCATACAGCCAAACAATTGTTTACAGCCTATGATTTGGTATATGATCACATGTCTGGCTATTTCTCCTTCCAAGCAAAGTGCACAACCAGGTGCACTGCCCAGTATTCTGCCCACTGGGATGATTTCCCATCACCAGTGTCCTTTAGGGATGTCCCCATAGTGTGGCAACTTTCCACTTTTGGACGGTGCCTGTATATGGTGCAGAACCATCTGTAAACCAGGCCTGAGTCTTCTCTTCCTCTGTGAACTTATTGTAGATAACTCCCCCATGAAGCCATAGGTGCAGGCTGGGAGAGAGAAGTGTAGCAGGAGTGGGGACCATGGGGATTTGGGCCTCTTTCTCATGTAACTTACTTGTGCCCTCAGATCCCGCTCCAGCCCAATCACATATATACCACTTCCATTTGATGATGGAGCTTTGCCATGCATGCCAAACTTTAAGGCTTGATGGGTCAGATAACTCCTAGTTCATGATGGTCAACTCAGGCTGCATGGTAACTTGGTGACCCACGGTCAGGTGTTCAGTCTCTATTCAGGCCCAGAAGCATGCCAAGAGCAATTTCTTAAAAGGACAGTAGTTGTCTGTGGAGGATGGCAGGGTCTTGCTAGAAAATCCTAAAGTCCTGTGCTGCTATTTCCTATAGGGGCCTGACAAGGGCTCCAAACAGCATCCCTATCTGCCATTGAAACTTAAGGCACCACTGGATCTGCTGGATCATATGGCCCAAGTAGCAGAGCAGCTTGAACAGCTGCCTGGACCTGTCACCAAGCCTTCTCTTGCTCTGAGCCCACTCAAAACTAGCAGCTTTTCAGGTCACTAGGTTAAATGGGTCTGAATAACACATGCAAAGGAAAACTATGTTGACCCTAAAATCCAAAGAGGCCGACTAAGTGCTGTGGCTCTTTCTTAGTTGTAAGAGGGACTGATGAAACAAGTTATCTTTCACCTTACAGAGCATATCTTGACATGCCCCACATCACTGGATCCCTAGAAATTTCACTGAGGAAGAAAGCCCTGAATTTTAGATTTATTTCCCACCCTCTGACACATAAATATTTTCCAGTGAAGTCTAGAGTAGTTGCTACTTCTTGCTTACTAAGTCCAATCAGCATGTCATAAATGTAAGGAAGCAATGTGATATCTTATAGAAGGGAAAGGTGATTAAGATCCCTGTGAACAAAATTATGACACAGGGCTAGAAAGCTGATATAGTCCTGAGGTAGGACAGTGAAGGTATACTGCTAGCCTTGCTAACTGAAAGCAAACTGCTTCTGGTTGCCTTGTGGACAGGAATGGAGAAGAAGGCATTTGAAAGATTAATAACTTGCATACCAGATACCAGGGGATGTGTTAATTTTCTCAAGCAATGAAACCGTATTTGGCATAGCAACTGCAATTTGAGTCATCAACTGGTTAAATTTATGATAACCCACTGTAATTCTCCAAGATCCATCTGTCTTCTGCACAAACCAAAGAGGAGAATTGAATGGGGATGTAGTGGAAATTACCACCCTTGCATCTTTGAAGTTCTTGATGGTGGCATTAATCTCTGAAATCCCTTGAGGAACATGATATTGCCTTTGGTTTACTATTTTCCTAGGTAGATGCCATTCTGGTGGCTTCCACTTGGCCTTTCCTACCATAAAAGCCCTCAGTCCACAAGTGAGAGGACCAATATTAAAGATTCTGCTAGCTACTGAGTATATCTATTCCAATTATGCATTCTGACACTGGCGAAATAACCACCACATGGGTTCATGCAACCCACTGTGAAATGGACCTCAATTAAAACTCCATTGATCACCAGACCTCTGTAAGCCCCCACTCTGACTGGTAGGCCACATTATGTTTTGGGTCTCCTAGAAGTATTGTCAGTTCAGAACCAGTACCAGTTCAGAACCAGAGTCCAGTAGGCCCCCAAATTCTGATTATTTCCTTTTCCCCAATATAAAGTTACCCTGGTAAAAGGCTGCAGGTCCCTTTAGGGAAGGCTGGGAGCAAAATTAATAGTATAAATTTTTGGTAGTGTACTGGGGTTCTTCCTTGAGGCAATCCAACATCCCCTTCATTAAAAAAGTACTGGATCTATAAACTGGCTCAAGTCTGGAAATTGATTGAGGTGCTATGACTTTCTATTTTTATGATTTGAGTTAGGCTTTTGTTCCCTTGTCCTAGAAATTTTCTGCTTATAACAGATCAAGTAGATTTCCTGTCTATTTCATTTCTAGGAAATGAAGCTTCATGACTAACTAACCAATGCCATAGGTCTGCATGAGTCAGACTATCTTGATTGCTGCTTTGACTCTGCTGTCCATTATGATAACTATGCTCACCTTGCCTCTGGTTGAGCACTCAGCACTTGGTTGAGTGCTGCCACTTGGTCTTTTCCACTCCATGATCCAATTACTCCCATTGCATTTAGGTTTACCAATTCAGTAACTGCAATTCCCAGTGTGAGGTTTGGTCTACAGAGAAGAGAGAACACAGAGCACTTCAAGGATCCTGGAGTTGCCCTCATACATTTATTTCTCATGGTATTGGCAATAGGTATGTCTTCTGAACCCTCCCAGTGTGGATGAGTAGATTCTAAATGACAAATCCACTCTAATGTTCCAATCTCCTTAAGCATTTGAATCTGTTCCTCTGCATTAAACCAAGGCATATTCAGCATTTCTAATTTGCCCAGTGTGGGCCACCTTTTGGCCCACGCATCAGCCAACCAATAAAACAAACTTTTAGAGCCCTTTCTAATTCCCCAAGCTGTAACATTAAATGCAGAATCTGTGCTTAGTGAACCTGTATCAATAAATTCAGCCTGATCCAACTTTATATTCCTTCCACCATTACCCCAATGCCTTACAATCCATTTCCATACATGCTTCTTAGATTTCTGTCTGTATAAATTAGAAAACTTGAGTAGTTCTTTTGTAATGTAGTGGACCTGCTCATGGGTCACACATTGTATCTCACTTTTAGGGAACTTCTGAGACTTGAGTCTAGTTATAGGTCTAGAAGCAAAGAAGGGTGGTGGGGGTGGGTCCTGGGCAGGCTCAGCGTGGTCTTTTATGGCAACTGCTTCAGGGGAGGGCTTAACAATGTCTTAAGGCAATGCAGGGTTAATCCTCTCAGAGGAAGGTGGTAAGACCAAGACTACTATCGGTGGAGAGGCTGACAGCACCAAGGATATGGATGCAGCTGCCACTAGCAGGGGGAGGCCACTTGCACTAAAGTTAGGGAGACCACTTTTGGTTGGGGTGAGGTATTCTCTTCCACAGGCAAAGAAGACTCAGAATTTAGGAGCTCACTTTCCCCGGCTTCTTCGGGGTCTTCCTACACATCTCCATTCTGATTTACAAGATCCCATTCTTTCCCAATTGATGTCCTCCCTTTAACAGGAGACACCCTGCAAGGTTGAGAGTTTAACTTGTACTGTAATCCAGCCAATCACAGGATGAGGTTCTGTGTTTGATTTGCAGCAATTTTAGCCCTACCACTAGAGGAGACAGAGGACTCCTTCAGGACACACATAGAAGCTCTTAGGTCATTTATGCAGCACTTGAGCTTGGAATTTGAATCCCTGAGCTCATCCTTTTCTTTCATCAATTTGTCCAGCAACAGTAGGAGTAACCAACCATTGTCTTTATATTTCCTAGTTTTAAAGAATTTTGAAAAGGATTATATACAGAGTCACTCTGCTCCTTGCTTCTTACAAGTGGTTGATTAAATCGGAGTATCCAATGCAGATATTTTGCATATCTCTATGAACAGTTCATGCTATGTTATGCTATGCTATGCACTATCTGTACTCTCTTTACTACTTGAAAGAGAGTCATTAGTATCTTTAATTCTAACTATATGTTCCATGAAAGGGCCATATGTGCAAAGTGACCCTCAAATCCGGAAGGAGCCAAGATGAGGCAGACAAATCCAGTTTGTCAGTACAGGGTGATGTATTAGCGGAATTTATAGACAGAGTATGGTCTTGGGTGGCTGCAAGATAGATCTCTGCACCGCAATCCTCCAGACCCAGGGCTTATATCTCGGGGGAAACGTATAAATGCTGTGGAAGAAATGTGTAGGTGGCTACAGGTATCACAGCCTATGATATATGCAATTATCCTTCATAAAATAAGAAGACATTAAGACATTCTTGGCCAGGCGCGGTGGTTCACACCTGTAATCCCAGCACTTTGGGAGGCTGAGGCAGGCGGATTACCTGAGGTCAGGAGTTCAAGACCAGCCTGACCAACGTGGAGAAACCCCATCTCTACGAAAAAATACAAAATTAGCTGGGCATGGTGGTGCATGCCTGTAATCCCAGCTACTAGGGAGGCTGAGGCAGGAGAATCATTTGGACCCGGGTGGTGGAGGTTGTGGTGAGCTGAGATCGTGCTATTGCACTCCAGCCTGGGCAACAAGAGCAAAACTCCATCTTAAAAAAAAAAAAAAAAAAAAAAAAGACATTCTTAGATGAACAAAAACAAACAAATACTTCATCCCTAGCAGAATTGCCCTCCAAGTATTATTAAAGGGAGTCCTTCAGGCTGAAATAAAAGGACACTAGACACTAGACAGGACACTCGAATCCACATGAAGAAATAAAGAGCACCAGTAAAGGTAGCTACATAAAAGACAGTATGGATGTATTTTTTGTTTGTAACTTGTTTGTTCTCCTGTCTGATTTAAAAGACAACTGCATAAAGCAATAATTATTTCCATGTTCATGGGCATACAATGTATAAGGATGTAAAGCATAAAGGAAGGGAGAAGAAATGGAGTTTTATGGGAACAACATTTTTGTGTACTATTGAAATTAAGTTGATATTAATTCAGACTGGATTGTTATAAATTAGGGTGCTAATTATAATCACCAGGGCAATCACTGAGACTATAGCTTCACGTCATTATGCCAAGCAAACAATGCTGGATTTCTCTCTTTACCCTGCTGTCCACCTGTGGCGTGGTTTGCTCTCTCCTTTACGCAGTTCCTTGTGTTTTCCTCCAGTGCGGCTAAGTTAGAGCGTTTACAGGGCTGGGGGTGTGGAGTGAGGGAAATGATGTTTAATTTTTCTTATGCACATCTAAAGTAAAGGAACTCATTATGCTCAATCCTGTATTAGTCACAGGCTATCTTCATCAGAAGTGAATTGAAGTAACAAGATAATTCTTTTGTAGAATTATCTTTGATTGGCAAGGCACTTCCAGCTGAAGGAGTCACCTTCCTGGCCCTTCTTCCCACCTTGGTCAGGCTGGCCACACGCAAGACACCTGCAAACTATGAGTCTATCATTTATATACAAAGTTTATAGCACATCTGTGAACGTAAACATTCACTTGAAGGAGCCTGGGGTTAAAGAGAGATTTTTCAGAAACAGCATCTGTGTAAGGTATCCACTGAGTCACAGTACAGCTTAGGAGGACAAAATGAGTTGATGAAAAGATAGGAATCAAGATTTTTCACACCAGCTTCTTCACACACCTTAGTTGATTTGTGCCTACAACGTTTGTTAATTTCTCCCCATTCTATGTTTTTTCCCCCTTACTTTCCTGGGCCCTCTCCTCAAAATGCTGTGATAGGCCAGGCACAGTGGCTCAAGCCCGTAATCGCAGCATTTGGGGAGGCCAAGGCAGGCGGATTGCTTGAGTCCAGGAGTTCAAGACTGGCCTGGACAACATGGCGAAACTGTCTCTGCAAAAACAAAAATTAGCTGGGCATGGTGGTGTGCGCCTGCAGTCCCAGCTACTCGGCTGGCTGAGGTAGGAAGATCACTCGAGCCAAGGAAGTCCAGGCTGCAGGGAACTGTGATAGCACCACTGCACTCCAGCCTGGGCTACAAAGGAAGACCCTGTCTTGAAAAAACAAACAAACAAACAACACGCACACACAAAAACTGGGTTAGTGATTTTGGAGATTTGTTCCTCCCAAAATTAAATGCACTTTCTACCCTAAGTCTGCAGTATTTACATGCTGCCCTACAGTTTGAAGGGAAAGGGAAAAAAATTGTGTTCCTTCCCTCTCATCTCTCCCTGTCATCCTTCCTTTCTTTTCAAACTTGTGAGATTGTCTCAGCCTTTAGAAAAACAGGGTGTAGCTCAAATTTAGGTAGTCTGGCACCTTTCCAGGGATATGAGGGTCTGAGGAGCACCAGGAAGAAATCACACCAGGATCAGATAGGGCCAGAGACAACTAGGCAGCAGGTAATACTTGCAAGTGTTTGATGTGAAGATGTCTCCTTTTCTTTACTTCAGATCTGGTGCAAAGACCAGAACAGCAGCACAAGTGTAATAATAATTGGCAGTCAGTGTGGGTAAAGGGATGGTCAGTACGTGTACCCAAAGAAATGGGAGGCAACACCAAATAGGTGGGTAAATGTTGCAACGACAAATCTGGTTAGATATGTGAGAAATCAAGGTAGGCTGACAGTAGGAATCTGTTAACAGGTATCAAAGTCTGGAGGTGAATAAGATTTCAGTTCCTAGGAGGGGAGCCAGCAAGGCTAGTGTTGTGAGATCAGAAACAGGCACAAGGAAGGGCTGGACTTTGGGATACAGTGTGTGAAGAGTGATAAAGAACACAGCTTTGCAACCTTTCATTCACCCTGAACTTTCACAATATGCCTGGAGCAGGCACTGGGCTAGGTGCTGGATATAAAATGTGGTATAGTTTAGATGTTTGTCCCCTCCAAATCTCATGTTGAAATGTAATTGCCAGTGTTGGAGATGGAGCCTACTGGGGGGTGTTTGGGCCATGGGGTGTATCCTTCATGAATGGCTTGATGCTATTCTCACAATAATGAGTGGGTTCTGACTCTTAGTTCACATGAAATCTGGTTGTTTAAAAGAATGTGGCACCTCCTCCCCCTTCTGGCTCCCTCTCTCATCATGTAACCTGCCTGCTCCTGCTTCACCTTCCACAGTGAGTAAAAGCTCCCTGAGGCCTCATCAGAAGCCAAGCAGATGCCAACACCATGATTCCTATACAGCCTGCAGAACCAGGAGCCAATTAAACTTCTTTTCTTTACAAATTACCCAGTCTCGGGTAGTTCTTTATAGCGAAACAAAAATACACAAATACACAATGAAACTTAACACCGGATGATCCCAGTGTTTGCAAAATTTGGGAATAAAAGTGGCTGCAGCACTACTGCTAGCTGTGTGACTTTCGGCAAGTTGCTCAACCACCCTGTGACTCCATTTTCGCAACTGTAAAATTTTTTATTTCTTATTTTGTTTTAGATTTGGGGGTACATGTGCAGGTTTGTTACATGGGTATATTGTGTGATGCTAAAGTTTGAGCTTCTAATGATCACATCGCCCAAGAAGTGGACAGAGCACTCAATAGATAGTTTTTCAACCCCTGCCCCCTCCTTCCTTCCTCCCTTTTGTAATCACTGGTGTTTATTGTTCCCATTTCTGTGTCATTGTGTAATCAATGCTTAGCTTCTGCTTATAAGTGAGAACATGGTATTTCATTTGGTTTCTACACTGACTTGCTTAGGATAATGGTCTCCAGCTGCATCCACGCTGCTGCAAAGAACTTAGTTTCCTTCATTTTTATGGCTGCTTAGTATTTCATGGTGTATATGTACCACATTTTCTTTATCCAGTCTTCCATTTATGGGCACCTAGGCTGATTGCATGTATTTGCTATTGTGAATGGTGCTTCAATAAACATATGAGTACTGGTATCCTTTTGGTAGAATGATTTATTTTTCTTTGGGCATATACCTAGTAATGGTTCAGATGGTAATTCTATTTTTAGTTTTTTGAGAAATCTCCAAACTGTTTTCCACAGGGGGTGAACTAAATTCCATTCCAACCAAGTGTGTATAAGCATTCCCTTTTCTCTACAACCTCACCAACATCTGTTATTTTTTGACTTTTTAATCATCGCCATTCTGACTGGTGTGAGATGGTATCTTATTGTGGATTTCATTTGCATTTCTCTGATGATTAGTGATATCGAGCATTTTTCATATGCTTGTTGGCCACTTGTATGTCTTCTTTTGAGAAGTATCTGCTCATGTCCTTTGCCCACTTTTAGGGCTATTTATTTTATCTTGTTGATTTGTTTCAGTTTCTTTGAGATTCCGGATATTAGTCCTTGGGTGGGTGCAGTTTGGAAATATTTTCTCCCATTCTGTAGGTTGCATGATTTCCAGGTTGATAATTTCTTTCACTGTGCAGGAGCTTCTAGTTTAATTAGGTCCCAATTGTCAATTTTTGTTTTTATGCATTTGCTTTTGAAGACTTAGTCATAAATTCTTTGCCTAGGCTAATGTTTAGAAGAGTATTTCCTAGATTTTCTTCTAGGATTTTTATAGTTTCAGTTCTTACATTTAAGTCTTTAATCCATGTTGAGTTAAATTTTGTATGTGGTGAGAGATACGGGTCCAGTTTCATTCTTCTGCATATTTTCTCAACACCATTTATTGAATAGGGTATTCTTTCCCCATTATTTATTTTTGTAAACTTTGTCAAAAATCAGTTGGTTGTAAATGTGTGGTTTTATTTCAGGAGTCTCCATTCTGTCCCATTGATCTATGTTTCTATTTTTGTACCAATAGCGTGCTATTTTGGTTACTGTAGCCTTGTAGCATAGACTGAAGTTGGGTATTGTGATGCCTCCAGCTTTGTTCTTATTGCCTAGGATTGCTTTGGGTATTTGGGCTCTTTTTGGGTTCCATATGAATTTTAGAATAATTTTTCTAATTCTGTGAAAAATGGCATTGATAATTTGATAGGAATAGTGTTGAATCTGTAGATTGCTTTGGGCAGTATGGACATTTTAATATTGTTTCTTCGAATCCATGAGCATGGAATGTTTCTCTATTTGTTTGCATCATCTATGATTTCTTTCAGCAGTGCTTTTTAGTTCTCCTTGTAGAGCTCTTTGACCTCCTTAGTTAGATGTATTCCTAGGTATTTTATTCTTTGTGGCTATTGTAAATGGGATTTCATTCTTGATTTGGTTCTTAGCTTGAACGTTATTGGTGTATAGAAACACTACTGATGTTTGTACATCAATTTTGTATCCTGAGACTTTGCTGAAGTTGTTTATCAGGTCTAGGAGTCTTTTGGCAGAATATTTAGGGCTTTTTAGGTATAGAATTATGTCACCAGCAAAAGACAGGTAATTTGACTTCCTACGTGGACGCCTTTTATTTCTTTCTCTTGCGTGATTGCTCCGGCTAGGACTTCCAGTATTATGTTGAATAAGAGTGGTGAAAGTGGACATCCTTGTCCTCTTCCAGTTCTTAGTGGAAATGCTTCCAGTTTTTGCCCATTCAGTATGATGTTGGCTGTGGGTTTGTCATAGATGGCTCTTATTATTTTGAGGTATGGTCCTTAACGCCTACATTGTTGAGGGTTTTTTTATTTCATGAAGGGATGTTGGATTTTATAAGATGCTTTTTCTGCATCTATTGAGATGATCATATGGTTTTTGTTTTTAATTCTGTTTATATGGTGAATCATATTTATTGATTTGTGTATGTTTAACTATCCTTACATCCCAGGAATAAAGCCCACTTGATTGTGGTGAATTAACTTTTTGATATGCTGCTGGATTCGACTTGCTAGTATTTTGTTGAGGATTTTTGCTGAGGATCCAAGATATTGGCCTGTAGTTTTCTTTTCTTGTTGTGTCTTTGCTAGATTTTGGTATTAGGGTGATACTGGTTTTATAAAATGAGTTAGAGAGGAGACCCTCCTTGAATTTTTTGAGTGGTTTTAGGAGCTAGCTAGTAGGATTGATACTAGTTCTTCTTATATCTGATAGAATTGGGCTGTGAATCCATCTGGCCGAGGGTTTTTGTTGTTGTTGTTGTTGTTGTTGTTTTGTTTTGTTTTTGTTTTTGCCTGGTAGGTTTTTTTTTTTCCAACTACTGATTCAATTTTATTACTTGTTATTGATCTATTCAGGGTTTCTTTTTTTTTTTTTTTTGTGGTTCAATCTTCGGAGGTTGTGTGTTTCCAGGAATATATCAATTTCCTCTGGATTTTCTAGTTTATGTGTTCAGAGATGTTCATAGTAGTCTCCAAAGATCCTTTGCACTTCTGTGGGATTGATTGTGACGTTACCTTTGTCATTTCTGATTGTGCGTCATTGAATCTTCCCTCTTTTTCTTTGTTAATCTACTTAATGGATTGTCAATCTTGTTTATCTTCTCAAATAATCAATTTTTAATTTCTTTTGTTTTTGAAAAATGAAATGTATGGTTTTTTGTGTCTCAGTTTCATTTAGTTCTGCTCTTATTTTTGTTATTTCTTTTCTTCTGCTAACTTTGAGTTTAGTTTGTTCTTGTTTTTCTAGTTTCATTAGGTACAAGGTTAGGCTGTTAGTTTGAGATCTTTCTATCTTCTCAGTGTAGGCATTTAGCACTATAAAGTTTCCTCTCAACACTGCTTTTGCTATATTCCAGAAGTTTTTGTATTTTGTGTTTCCATTTCCATTTGTTTCAAATACTTTTTAAATTTCTGCCTTAATTTTGTTGTTTACCCAAAAGTCATTCTAGAGCAAGTTGTTAGGTTTCCATATATTTCTGTGGTTTTGAGAGTTCCTCTTGGTATTGATTTGTTTTTATTCCACTGTAGTCTGAGAAGATGCTTGGTATGATTTCAGTTTTTAAAATGTATTAGAGACTAGCTTTGTGTTCAAGCATGTGGTCAATCTTACAGTATGTTCTGTGTGAAGATGAGAAGAATGTATATTCTATGGCTGTTGGGTGGAATATTCTGTAGATGTCTGTTAGGTCTAATTGGTCAAGTGTTGAATTTAAGTCTAGAATTTCTTTGTGAGTTTTCTGCCTTGATGATCTGTCTAATGCTATCAATGGGGTGTTGAAGTCCTTTAGTATCATTGTGTGATAGTAGAGGCTGTGAAAGTCTTTTCTTAACTCTAAGAAGTAATCGTTTTATGAATCTGGGTGCTCCAATGTTGGATGCATATATATTTAGGATAGTTAAATTTTCTTAGTGAATTGAACACTTTATCATTATATACTGCACTGCTTTGTTCTTTTTTACTGTTGCTGGTTTAAAGACTATTTTATCTGATATTAGAATAGCGACCCCTGCTCTTTTTTGTTTTCCATTTGCATGATAGATCTTTCTCCATCCCTTTAATTTGAGCTTATGGGCATCATTATATGTGACATAGGTCTCTTGAAGACAGCAGGAGGATGGGTCTGTTTTTCTTTTTTTCTTTTCTTTTATTATTATACTTTAAGTTCTAGGGTACATGTACACAACGGGCAGATTTGTTACATATGTATACAAGTGCCATGTTAGTGTGCTGCACCTGTTAACTTATGATTTACATTAGGTATATCTCCAAATGCTATCCCTCCCCCTACCCCCGACCCCACGACAGGCCGCGGTGTGTGATGTTCCCCACCCCATGTCCAAGTGTTCATATTGTTCAATTCCCATCTATGAGTGAGAACATGCAGTGTGTTTCGTTTTCTGTCCTTGTGATGGTTTGCTAAGAATGATGGTTTATAGCTTCATCTATGTCCCTACAAAGGACATGAACTCATCTATTTTTATGGCTGCATACTATACCATGGTGTATATGTGCCACATTTTCTTAATCCAATCTATCATTGATGGACATTTGGGTTGGTTCCAAGTCTTTGCTATTGTGAATAGTGCCGCAATAAACATACGTGTGCATGTGTCTTTATAGCAGCATGATTTATAATCCTTTGGGTATCTGCCCAGTAATGGGATGGCTGGGTCAAATGGTATTTCTAGTTCTAGATCCTTGAGGAATCGCCACACTGTCTTCCACAATGGTTGAACTAGTTTACAGTCCCACCAACAGTGTAAAAGTGTTCCTATTTCTCCACATCCTCTCTAGCACCTGTTGTTTCCTGACTTTTTAATGATCACCATTCTAACTGGTGTGAGATGGTATCTCATTGCGGTTTTCTTTCTTTTTTTTTTTTTTTTTTTTTGAGACGGAGTCTCGCTCTGTCGCCCAGGCTGGAGTGCAGTGGCCGGATCTCAGCTCACTGCAAGCTCCGCCTCCCGGGTTTACGCCATTCTCCTGCCTCAGCCTCCCGAGCAGCTGGGACTACAGGCGCCCGCTACCTCGCCCGGCTAGTTTTTTGTATTTTTTAGTAGAGACGGGGTTTCACCGTGTTAGCCAGGATGGTCTCAATCTCCTGACCTCGTGATCCGCCCGTCTTGGCCTCCCAAAGTGCTGGGATTACAGGCTTGAGCCACCACGCCCGGCCGCATCACATTTTTTAAAAAAGTCATTTCTCAGGCTCTAGAGCAGTTATCCCAGGGACAGTTATGTCCCTAAAACCCAGTATTTTATGTTCTCAAATACTCTAAGTTTCCTGAGTAAGAAGTAGAAAAAGGAAGCCTTCTTTGTTTTAATGTCTCTAAAACACAAGAAGGTCAATGTCAAGCTTCCAGAATCCTCTTAACAATGCATGCTGTGAGCCGAAGCCGAGCAGGGAGAAATCTCCAAGAGAAACTATTATGACCTTGTGTATCTACCATATCTTGGAGGAATATCCACCTATACATCCGTTCTCCTTTCCAACAGAATATTATTTGAGGCCAGGCATGGTGGCTCATGCCTGTAAACCGAACAATTTGGTAGGCCGAGGTGGGCAGATAATGAGGTCAAGAGATTGAGACCATCCTGGTCAATGTGGTGAAACACTGTCTCTAATAAAAATACGAAAATTAGCTGGACACAGGTCACACACGGGTCACAGAGGGGTCAGTCATGGGTCAGTCATGGGTCACACACAGCTCACACATGTCACTCACGTGTCAGTCATGTGCCACACACATGCCAGCCAAGTGTCACCCACGTATCAGTCATGTGTGAGTCACTTGTCAGTCACGTGTCACACACGTGTCAATCATGTCAGTCATCTGTCACGCATGTCAGTCACATGTAAAGCATGTGTCAGTCATGTCACATAGGTATCACTTGCCACACACCTGCCAAACAAGTGCCACACATGTGTCACACATGGGCCAGTCATGTGTCACACATGTGTCACACGTGTCAGTCACATGCCAGTCACAGCCAAACACGTGTCAGTCACCTGTCAGTAATGTGCCCCACACACGTGTCACAGGCCAGTCACGTGTCAGTCACACGCCACATACATGTCATTCACACGCCACACACATGCCACACATGTGCCACACACCACACACGTGTCAGTCATGTGTCAGACACCTGTCAGTCACAGCTAAACATGTCAGTCACCTGTCATTCACCTGTCACACATGAGTGACATGTGTGTGACCCATGTCTGACAAGTGACTGGCACGTGTGTGACATGTGACTGACACATCACTAACACGTAACACGTTTCTGACACGTGTGATATGGGTGTGACACGTGGATGACGTGCATGACATGTGACTGACACATGTCTGACATGTGTGGCACATGAGTTACACATGACTGACACGTGTGTGACATGTCTGTGACACTTAAGTGACAAGATGACACGTGTGTGACATGTCTGACTCATAACTGACGTTTTTTGCACATGACTGACATGTGACTGATGTGTGTGACTCATGACTGACACCTGTGTGACATGTGTCCCACGCGTGTGTGACGTGACTTTTTTGACAAGCTCTTTTTCTGTCTCTCAGGCTGGAGTGCAATGGTGCTCAAACCTCACTGCAGCCTCAATCTCCCAGGCTAAATCTATCCTCCCACCTCAGCCTCCCTAGTAGGTGGGAGTACAGGCATGTGCTACCACACCTGGGTAAGTTTTTTAAAACTTACTTTTAGTAGAAACAAGGTCTTGCTATTTTGCCCTGGTTGATCCCCAACTCCTGGGTTCAATTGATTCTCCTGCTCTGGCCTCCCAAAGTGCTGGGATGACAGGCGTGAGCCACGGTGCCTGACCTGAGGCATGCTTTTTAAAATAGTGATGAATATCTCCACAAAACACAGACATGTGAGGAAATCGCAAAAATTAGATAAATTTTAAGGAAAAGCAAAGTATGTTCAGAGATATTTATCTTTTCAAATCTGATTTGAACTATACCTGTAACTAGTCTGCCAATAAGAGTCCTTTTCTTAGGGTAGTTTGGAGGAAATTTTTGAGAAGCATTGGGTGAACGGGAAGTACTCAAGAGGTAACCTGATAGGAATGTTCTAAAGAGGATTTCTATACTGAGAGGAGAGGGAATGATGAGCTCTGAGCTCCCTTTCGGGTCTAAGGTTTTCCAAAGGCCTTTATGAAGGCAGAGCCTTTATAAAAAAGCAGGGAGGAATCTTAGATTTCTAGTTTGGAGGTGGTTCTACTTCAAGAGAGGTTGTTTGTGTTAACTAGCATTTATTTATACAGCAACTTTCTCTCCTTCTGTACAAGATCAGATCATAAATTGAATGATGCTTTTCAAGGGCAAAATACCCCTTCTCGAATTGCTACAAGAAATTCACCGGCCAGGTGTAGTGGCTCATGCGTGTAATCCCAGCACTTTGGGAGGCCGAGGTGGGCAGATCACCAGGTCAGGAGATCGAGACCATTCTGGCTAACACGGTGAAACTCCGTCTCTACTAAAAAAAAAAAAAAAGACAGTAAATTAGCCGGGCGTGGTGGTGGGCACCTGTAGTCCCAGCTACTCAGGAGGCTGAAGCAGGAGAATGGCGTGAACCCAGGAGGTGGAGCTTGCAGTGAGCCGAGATTGCGCCACTGCACTCCAGCCTGGGCAACAGAGCGAGACTCCGTCTCAAAAAAAAAAAAAAAAAAAGAAAGAAATTCACCATGTTTCCCCACTTGTCCAAGACATAGATCAGCTCTCTAGTTGGTGATTATGGAGTTCAAACTTTATAGTTAAATTTCATATTTTTAGCTCAATTTTTGTTTGTTTTCTGGCCATGACCCATCTATTTATATTCCCAGCACACAGAAAAGCAAAAGTGCTTGTGTCAGTGGATTCCCCTGGTCTGCTCCTGGTTCCACGATCCCCTGGAGGGACTCACAGGACTCAATGTATAGTCCTACTCACAGCGATTATTTATTACAGTGAAAGGATTCCGATAAAAATCAGCAAAGGAAACAGGTGCATGTCCAGGGTAAGGTGCAAATTTCCAGGGGTCCTTTCCTAATGTCACAGAGGACACTCTTAAATTTCCCAGCAATGAATTGTGACAACACGTGTGAAATGTTGCTCATCATGAAAGCCCATTAGAGACTCAGTGCCCAGGTTTTTTATTGGGGCCTGAGGGTATGCCCTCTCTACCTGCCTCTGCCTGGCATGTACCCAAATTCCAGACTCAGAGAAGGAAAGCAGGTGTTCAGCATAAACCATATTTGCACAGTTTAGGTACAGTGAGTCATTCTTGCCGGTGAATGGTGAGAATCTTCTGAAATCTAAGTTTCCAGATGCCAGCCCAAAGGCCAACCTTGTAAGCAGGGCTTTCTAAGAATAGCAGTTTTCAAGTCTGCTATGTTAACTCTTTTCTGAACTGTGATAGATGTTTTCTGAAAAAGGGATCTAGTCTTGCCAGAAGAGGAAGGGCCTCTGACTCTTCTCTTGTAGATTTTGGAGAGATCCTAACCACTGAACAAACCTCCCTCCCTTTTAACAACAGAAAGAATAGGAATAATTATAGAGGGAGAATCAGTAGGAAAAATTTTTTTTTTAATACTTCAAATGAGACCAAATAAGTAGAGGCTTGTCTGCATGGGCATAACAACTTGGCCCAAGTAAATAGCCACAAAAGAGATCCCTTACCACAACTCAGTGTCTGCCTTAAGTATGTGTTGGAGCAGGAAAATATATATATGCAAGAGCCCCAGTAAGTACTTAGAGGCATCCTGCTGGCTTACCGACAGGGGCTAACTGCTGACTTCAGGTTTAGTACACAGTCATCACATTAAACAATGTTTACTTGCCAGGATCCTATTGTGTCTGGCTGTTACAGCTCCTTGATGTTTTTCTACTCTCCTTGCCTGGATGTACTATCTAGCACATCATCTGTCAGCCCTTTTAATTGCCTTCTTGATGGCCCTAGGTTCTCTGTGTGTCTCCTAAGGTGCCACCATTGCAGAATCAAGAGAGTTGCCAGTCTCCTTCCTTGCTTACTTACTAGTGTCTCTTGGTAAAATATCACTCTCCTGGTTATCCAGTAAAGGAATGGTGGTAGGAGGAAGAAGAGTTAATGGGGCATCATCTCTGAAAAGTTGAGTGGATTGGACTAGACAAAGAATGGCAAATATGTGGCCAATCCCCTTACTCCAGCCTCCTGGGCCTATGGTGCACAGACAGCATGGTGTTGTTTCTTGTTGTGTCCAACACAGTCTTTATTCTGGGCAGCCATTGTCAATTCCTCAAAATTGGCAAAAAAATTGAAGCCTACTGATTCCTGGCATAGATTGCTTTTAAAGTCCTTTTAATTTATAAGTTAAGTGATTACTTTATTCTTGTGAAATGCATATAAGTAAAAACAAGCTAAGCAAATGTGGCTCAGTACCATGTACTGTGGAGTATGTAATATTTTTACTAATTACTGTGGAATATCTGATATTTTTAGGTGAAATATGGACAAACATTTAACAGTTGTAAACTTATTTTAATGTGAATAAGGAGAATTAGTGAACACATCAAACTTACTTGTGAAAATGAAATGAAGTTTAGATTTATTAATATATTTATTTAAAGGGAAAGGAGCCAAATTAAAGGCTATTTAGTAAATAATAGTACAGGTATGGCAAAAACCACGTAAGTAGATTCAAATCCTTGCTTCAAAATGTCCTGACCATGTGAATTTGAGACAGGTACTTAATCTCTATGGGCTTCAGCCCTTTCATTGGTTGAAGGAAGAAAGTACTGCCCGCTTCCAGTGTTGTAAAGATTAGAAGTAATGATACGGAAGGGGGGAAGGGAAGTGCTGGGAAGGGAAGGGCATGGTCCCTGGCGAGGGCTCCACCCTTGGCCTATGCCCACTGACCTAGGTGAGGACAGACACTCCTGCCTTCCCGCCCTAATGTTGCATTTCCCAAGACCACCCTGGCCTGCCACGCCCCCATCCTGTGCCTATAAAACCCCCCGAGGCCCTAGCAGGCAGACACGCAAGCGGCTAGAAGTTGAGAGAAATACATCGGTGGAAGAAGACACGAATGGCTGGACATTGAGAGGACACTGAGGGGAGCATACCGGGGAAGGAACATATGACAGATGCTGGCAGGCCGGCAGGCCATCGACAGGTGGAACAAGGCAACAGTTGGAGGAGAGCCTAGGCCACCAAGCGGCCCAACTCCAGGGGAAAACCCTCTCTCTTCTGGCTCCCCCATCTGCTGAGAGCTACTTCCACTCAATAAAACCTTGCACTCATTCTCCAAGCCCACAAGTTATCTGATTCTTCTGGTACACTAAGGCAAGAACTCTGGGATACAGAAAGCCCTCTGTCCTTGTGATAAGGCAGGGGTCTAATTGCGCTAACACAAGCTGCCTACAGATGGCTAAACTAAAAGAGCACCCTGTAACACACGCCCACTGGGACTTTAGCTGTAAACATTCAACCCTAGACACTGCTGTGGGGTCAGAGCCCCACAGCCTGCCCATCTGCATGTTCTCCCTAGAGGTTTGAGCAGCAGGGCACTGAAGAAGCGAGCCACTCCTCCACTGCACGTTCTGTGAGGAGGACAAAGGAACTTTTCCCGTTTCAGTAATATATGTCAAGTTTGTAGCATTGTTGTTGACATATAGCAGACACTCAATAATAATCAGAATTAACTAAATGCTTACTATGTGACAAGGTTGTTCCGGAGCTTTATCTATATCAATCTAACCCTCCAAAAATCCTTTATGAGATAGGTACTATTATTGGCACCTTTTTTTGCCAGGGAAGAAACTAAGACATGGAGAGGTTAAGGTGATATAATTTCCCAAGTCACAGTTAGTAAGTGTAGAAGGGAGATCGAACTAGGTGGCCTGACTCTAGACCCTCCAGTTAACTATATTCTAACATCTAACATTTTAAGTACTATCTGCCATCATGTACTAAACGCTACCATTTAGAGGCCTTTCTCCAGGACCCTTTAGGTGTTCCCAGACATGTGCTAACAGGGGCACCGAGGGGCACTCAGCTTGGATGGGAGTGGATGGGACATATGGGGGACTGATGAAGGGACATGCTGGGGACTGTTAATGACAGAGCAAGAGGCTCAGATTGTTTTTGATAGGTAATAAGAACCAACTATAGGTATTGGTACGCTGATGAAAGTCAGGTACTTTTTAAGGTACTGGACATAAAAAATGACATGATCCAACCCTCAAGGCCTGCTAGTCTAGAGGTGAAGCAGCTGGCTAACAATTCACTGCAGTAAAGAGGAAAAGATGGTATGAGATGAGTCTACATGAAGCACAGCAGAGACACAAGGGGGAGAGGGTCAATTCTGCTCTGACAGGCAGGGGGCAAGGAAGGCTTCATAAGGAGATGACATATGCTGGTTTTACAGGGTCCTTGGAAGATTTTGAGCAGAATGTCATTGCCACAAATGTGCATTTCATTAAATAACCTATTTCTCATCCAACAACTCAGGAAAAGGAGGGCCTGACCCTGGGTGGCAGCACTGAGAAAGGGAAAGAGGAACACAGAGGCAGGCTTGAGGTAAGATTATCAGGGGATGATGATTACATATGGGGCCCAATGGGAGTACTGATCTGAAGTCCAGGGACTGGGGTGCCCCTCTTAGGGACAGTTTATGGAAGGAGAGACTGCATTTACTTCCATCTGAAGCACCAACGAGACCTAAAGGTGTAGATAGAAGACAACAGGAAAGAGATGCTAGGTTTTGGGAACAGCTTTCTCTCCAGAAGGACTCTATGAAAAGGCATGTCATTGATAAGGAAAGAAAGGGGTCACTCTTGACTTTTACCCATCATCTCAGGCTAGTTTATTGTCACTGAAGGCCCCAAGAATATAGGAGATAAGACGTGATTTCCAGAGGTGGGGAGTGGGGAGCCACCTGAAACTTCAGCTCTGCATCAGCAGGACATACACCGTCTCTTGTTCACTTGCAAGAGAAGATGTGGGGAGAGTGGGCCACTTGAGTCTCAGTCTCACAGTAGCCCACAGCAGGGCATTGGGTATTGTTCTGGGTATACATAGGAGAGTCTGGTTTCTCTGTCCCTCCTTGGCTAGGCAGTGGCTACAGTTGTGTCAGCCCAAACTCAGGCTGAGGGTAGGATACAGCTCAGCATTAAACTCTCAAATGACACCTTAGGCCTGTGACCAAGGAGGGCAGGGTATTGCCCAGGCAAGCAGCATGGGCAAAGAGCTGTTGGGAGTGTGGTTCACTCGCATCTCAGTCTCACAGCAGCCTGTTGCAGAGCTGTGGGTATTGTTCTAGATATTCATAGGATAAGCTGTAGCATAGGATATTCATAGGATGAAAAATTAATTTTTTAATTTGGTGAATATGGCCAGTACTGACAAATGTGTGCAGCATATTAAGATGAAACACCAAAGTTGTTGCTTCAGAACAATTCTGGAGTCCCTGAAGGACCCATACTCCTGCCAGCGAGAGGAATCCCAAGCTATAGCATAGGATATTCATAGGATGGCCTAGTCTCCCTATCCCTCCTTGCCCAGGCAGCAGCTACAGCTGCATCAGCCTGAACTCAGGCCTTAACTGTAAAATGTTTTGAGGCAGTGGCAGCTTCTGAATTTCTTGCCTGGTTGGAAGGAGCAGAAGTGTGGTGGGATAAGGAACTTGTCTTGAAGATGCTTTCACATAGCAAATAGTTTGTGTTTTTCTGTAACATTTTATTAGAAAAACTTTCAAATACATAAAAAGTTGAAAGACGTGTATAGCAAACACCATACACCCATCACCTAGATTCTACAGTGGTTAATATCTTTCTGTATTTGCTTTGTGACATATCTATTCGTCCCTCCATCCATCAATCAAACTAAGTTGCAGACATCAGTCACTTCACCCCTAAACACTTCAGCCTGCATAGTGTTAAATAGAACTCAATATTTATTTATGGTGCTTTCTCTTTTTGAGATAAACATACATACAGTGACATGCATAAACTTGTGTACTATTAGATAAGTTGAGACAAATGCATACATTCATATAACTCAAACCCCTATCAAGATATAGAATATTTCCTTTACCCCAGAAAGTTCTGTAATGCTCCTTCTCAGCCATCCCTAACCCACCCATCCTGTGTTAGTTTCCTAGGGCTACAGTAACTAATTACCACAAACTGGGGTCTTAAAACAACAGAAATTTATTCTCTCACAGTTTTGAAGGCTAGAAGCCCCAAATCAAAGTGTCATCATGGCCATGCTGTCTCTGAAGGCTCCAGGGAAGAATATGTTCCATGCCTTTCTCTTAGCTTCTGGTGTTGCTGGCAATCTCTGGTGCTCCTTGGGTTGCAGACACACCATTCCAAGCTGTCTCTGTCATCAATGGCATTCTTCTCGTATGTGCCTTTCTCTGTGTCTCTTCCCTTCTTACAAGGACTTCAGTCATATTGAATTAGGGCCCACCCTAATGACATCCTCTAAACTTGATTACATGTACAAAGATCCTATTTGCAAATAGGGTCACATTCACAGATACTGAGGGTTAAGGCTTCAACGTATCTTTAGAGGGGACATAATTCAACCCATAACACACCCCTAGATGCAGCTGCTGTTCTGATTTTTTTCCACCACTTATGTTTGCATGTCCTAGAATTTTATGTAAATAGAATAATGTTGTTTACTTTTACTTACGTATTTATTTTTGAGGCAAGATCTTACTCAGTTGCCCAGGTTGGAGTGCAGTGGTGCAGTCATGGCTCACTGCAGCCTCAAACTCCTGGGCTCAAGTGATCCTCCTGCCTAAGCCTTCCTAGTAGCTAAGACTACAGGCATGCACCACCACACCTGGCTAATTTGATTTTTATTTTTGTAGAGACAGAGTCTTGCTGTGTTTCCCAGACTGGTCTTGAACTCCTAGCCTCCAGTGATCCTCCTGCCTTGGCCTTCAAATGTGCTGGGATTACAGGCGTGAGCCACAGCACCTGGCCTATCATAGAGTCTATACCGTTTTGTGTCTAGCTTCTCTCACTTAGCATGTTTTGAGATTCATTTATGTTGTTGCATGTATCCATTCTTATTTACCTTTTTATATTCTTTTTTTTTTTTTGAGACAGAGTTGCCCAGGCTCTGTCGCCCAGGCTGGAGTGCAGTGGCGCGATCTCGGCTCACTGCAAGCTCCGCCTCCTGGGTTCACGCCAGCTAGTTTTTTGTATTTTTTAGTAGAGATGGTGTTTCACCGTGTTAGCCAGCATGGTCTCGATCTCCTGACCTTGTGATCTGCCCGCCTTGGCCTCCCAAAGTGCTGGGATTACAGGCTGAGCCACCGCGCCTGGTCCCTTTTAAAATTCTTTAAGGCTAGTCAAGTGAAGCGGTTGGAGTAGAAAAGGAACAAAGAGATTGTAACTGGTTGTGATTATTTCCTGTTAGTTGCTGACAAGTATTCCATTGTATGATGTACCACAGGTTGTTTATCCAATCTTCTGTTGATTGACACTTGGACTGTTTCTAGGTTTTAGCTATTACAAATAAAGCGGCTATGAACATTGATATACAAGTCTTTTTGTGAAGATATTTCTCTTGGGTAAAATCCTGGGAGTTAAATTGCTGGGTGATGGGGAGGAAGAAAAGGAGGGAGAGAGAGAGGGAGGAGTTCCTTTTAAAAAACTGGGCCACAAGGATAGAACTTGTAGCAAGTTGATGTTGAGTCTTAGAGTGTTGGAATGGAGTTTCTTAAAATTCTGTTGACAAAGTTGTGTCTGAGACTAGCACTGAGCTTGCAATTGAGATCAAATTGTTGTCTCAGCTGTGGGTAGAGAGGAGACCTACAGAGACTGGAATCAGGCCCTTGTAAATTATTTTAGAGCCAAGTTAAAAATTGGGCTTCATTTGTCTCAGGCTGTACCTATTCTATCAGCCCTCTCCTAATTTTTATGGAAACTGCCTGTAGTGACTGGAGTCCATGTGTTTCAGTTTTTAAAAACAAAACAAAACAAAATACTATTACTGTTTCTGTGTCATACATTTTTTTAACCCAAGGTCCTTGGGGCTTAAAATAAGTCATATTCTGATTTCCAGATTTCATATTAGTGGCCCTATTGTGGCCATATTCTTACAGAAGAAAAAAGCAGATAAAATTAAGCAGAATTAGAGAGCCCAGTTCTCTAGCAATCACTTCTTGGTACTGTCTGGCCACACTGGAGTTGAGTGATCTCTATAGGTGATTTGGATGGCTGGCCTATGCAACTGGCTGGGATCCAGTTGTTTGGCTGCAGCCAGCCCTTGCTGCAGACCATGTTTAGTTCATCCATATGTCTGGGTAGCATTCCTCTGACTTTATTCCTGGATTTATTCTGAGCGGGCATCTCTCTTGTTCTTAATGAGTTCCAGGAAAAGATATTCCACAGCCTCCTTTGACAGTTTATATTACAGTGCTTTATGATATTTTCAAGAAATGCCTTTCCATTTCTACTATAACTCATTCCCTCTTTCTCTGAATTAGTGAAAATAGAGGTGAGGCTGCCACTGCCTTTTCCCATGTCCTATGAAGGCAGTTTAGTGTATTATCTTTCAAACTTCTTTCTAGAAAGAGTAGATAATATATCTTATCATGCTCCTAATCTGAGGCACCACTAAGGATGAGTGAATCAACTCCCTTGAGGGCTGAAATGACTCTTCTGGGTACTTGTCCCAACTGAACTGTTATCACACAAATAACTTTTTTCTTCCCTTTGTTCACATTCAATTAACACTTTTGCACAAAACTGAGGAGGGCAGCTAATTTATTTCTCTGATGACTGGTTAAAGCACATTGTTTTGACACTAATCTGTCTGTTCCTGCTTAATCCAGTTCTCTGGACCCATTTCCGATCCCTAATTCTGAAACCCTGCCTGCTGTCTACAGTATAGTCACCTCAATGTCTGTGGCTTATACTGTCAATGGCTTTTACTTTGTCTTTCATTTTTCTGTGAAAGGATCTTTTAGATTATTAGAGGAGAAGGACCATGATCAGCCTCCAAGGCTAGACTATGACAAGAACCAATATGTTGTTGGCCATGAAGGAAAAACATATTTGGTTTAGACTACAGCTAGGTCTTTTCAGTTTGGAAAGACAGTGTAGCATAATGGTTAAGAATATTGATTCTAGCACCACACAGACCTGGATTTGAACCAGTGCTATCACTTACTTGCCCGTGATTTCAAACAAGTAAGTTAACTTTTCCCCATATTTCACTTTTTCTTATTTGTAAAATGAGTGTGACTATAGTATTACCTGTCTGAATGAATAAACAAATTGTGGTATCAATGGAATACTATATATCAATAAAGAGGAAGGGACTAGAATAGCAAATTTTATGTTATATACATTTTACTGCAATTCAAAAAAAAGTAATATATCAAAAACCTTTGAATTGTACATTTTAAATGGGTGAATGCCATGGTATGTGAGTTATCTCTTAATGAAGGTATTTTAAAAATGGACTGTTCATACGTGCAACCACTCGGATGAATCCCAAAATAATTATGCTGAGTGAAATAAGCCAGACAAAAAAGAATATATACCATATGATTCCATTTATATAAAACTCTAGAAAGTGCATACTAATCTATAGTGACAGTAGGCAGATCAGTGGTTGCTTTGAGAGGCAGTGTTGGGAGGGGTAGCATGGGAAGGGTCAGGAATGAGGGGTTGCAAAGAGGGGCAAGGAAACTTTTAGGGACGATGGACATGTTAATTATCTTGAATGTGGTGAAAACATGCTTACATATGTCAAAGATCATCAAATTTACACTTTAAATATGTCTGGTTTATTATATGTCAATGATATCTTTCAAATGTTGTTTGAAAATAGTATTTTTTTCAAATGGTTGGTAAGAGCCATTTGAAACAATGAATGAAAAATGCTCTGTTATATGGTAAATGCTTAATAAATTGTAACTTAAAAACACAATTGGCAGGGAAGAGTTGCAAGGAGTAAAGTTATCCGAAAATCATTCAGGCACTCATCCAGGTTTTTCTGAATAATGATTTATCTGGCACTAGCTTTCCCCAATTCCCAGAGGGAGAACTACACCTAAGCTCAGTTACCCACCAGATTGATGAAGTTCTTCCCCCATCAGGGAAAACTGCACCTTCTCATGGTTCTCAAGGTCACAGGCTCATGTTAGCTGGCTTTCTCAGACCAGTACCCTAAACTGGTGCCACACCGATTCTAGGCAACCTAGTGCCAAGTAGCCCTGTATGTTCCCCACAGACAAGGCCTATCCTAAAAATGAAGGAAATATAAATAGGAAGGGGTTTGTCTTAGTCCATTTTGTGCTGCTATTACAGAATACCTGAGACTGGATACTTTATAAAGAACAGAAATTGATTCCTCACAGTTCTGGAGGCTTTAAAGTCCAAGATTGGCTGGGCACAGTGGCCCACACCTGTAATCCCTGCACTTTGGGAGGCCAAGGCGGGCGTATCATGAGGTCAGGAGATGGAGACCATCCTGGCTAACACGGTGAAACCCCGTCTCTACTAAAAATACAAAAAATTAGCTGGGCCTGGTGGCGGGCGCCTGTAGTCCCCAACTACTTGGGAGGCTGAGGCAGGAGAATGGCGTGAACCCGGGAGGCAGAGCTTGCAGTGAGCCGAGATGGCGCCACAGCACTCCAGCCTGGGTGACAGAGCGAGACTCTGACTCAAAATAAATAAATAAATAAATAATTTTTTTTTTTTAAAAAAGTCCAAGATCAGGGTACCGGTGGGTTTGGTGTCTGATGAGGGCAGCTTTCTGCTTCCAAGACAGAGCCTTGTTGCTGTATTCTCCAGAGGTGGGGAAACATTGCTACTTGCATGGCAGAAGAGAGGAAGAACCAAGAGAGAGAACTCACTCCTGAAAGCTCCTTTTAAAAGGCATTAACCACACCCACGAAAGCAGAGCTTCCATAGTATAATCACATCTTAAAAGTTCCAACTTTTACTACTGTTAAAATGGTAATTACATTTCAACAGGAGTTTTGGATGGCAAACATTCAAACCATAGCAGGGTTTCACTATAGGAATTCAGCCCTACATTGACCCAATGAAAACCTGAATTCATCATTCTTGTATTTGTTTTCTGTGTTGCATAGATTCACAAACTTAATGGCTTAAAACAATACCCATTTATTATTTCATCATTTACATTTGTCAAAAGACAGCACAGCTTACCTTTATTCTCTGCTTGAGGTCTCACAAAGCTGACACCAAGGTGCTGACTAGATGGCATTCTCATTTGGAGGCTTGAGAAAGGGAAAGATCACTTCTAATCTCCCTGGAGTTGTTGAAAACATTAATTTCTTTGTGCCTCCACTCCTAGGGACTACCCTTTCCATAGGCAATTCACAGTATGCTACAATATGCTATTTGTTTCTTTGAGATAGGTAATTAAAGTGCTTTTCTTCCTTTTCTATTTCAATTTTATTTATTTATTTATTTATTTATTTATTTATTTATTTATTTTTAGTGAGACAGTGTCTTGCTATTTTGCCCAGGCTGGTCTCAAACTTCTGGGCTCAAGTGATCCTGTCACCTCGGCCTCCCAAAGGGCTGGGATTATAGATATGAGCCACCATACCCAGCCATTAAGTGCTTTTCACCTCAGGTAGAGTCCATGCCGTCTGATTAAGTCAGGCCCACTCTCAAATTACCTTTTTGATTAACTGAAAAATCAACTGATTTGGGACATTAATTACATTTGAAAATCCCCTCACCTTTTCCCTATAACATAACCTAATCACTGAAGCAACACTGCATTGCAATTACAGCCTTTCACCTATACACAAATGGAGGTTGTAAAACAAGAGGCAGGCATCTCAGAGGCCATCTTAAAAGTAGGCCTAGTTCAATGCTTTTCTGTGGTAGAATGGGCAGATTGGGAGCACTCATGCCTTCTTTCTCTTGCTGTCTTTTGACTTACGTGTCTCCTTTCTGCAATAGACCTACTTATTAATCTATTCATTGTGAAATTCAAACAGGATCCTAATAGAGAACCATGTGGGCCCCATATTGTATGGTAAATTGACACCTTGCCCAACTAGGAGGTTCATAGAATCTTCTCACTTTGTTTCAAGAGGGGTATGTACTAACAAAAATAATGTTTACAATATTTTTCTCAACTCCATCTGCCTTATAGATTGGAGAGATTAAAGTATAGCAATATACATTGTAAGGAAAACTAATTAGATAGGCAAATGGCGAAAGCACATGAAAAGATGCTAACCATTATTAGCTATCAGAGAATGCTAATCAAAATCACAAATGAGATACCACTTCACACCCACTAGGATGGTTATAATGAAAAACAACAAATAGTAACAAGTGTTGACCAGGGTGTTGACAAATTGGAACCTTTGTCCATTGCTGGTGGGGATATAAAATGGTGCAGGCAGTCTAGAAAACAAGTGGTTTCTCAAAAAGTTAAACACAGAGTTAACATACAATCCAGCAATTCCACTCCTAGCTATATACTTCAAAGAATTAAAAAAACATACATCTATCAAAAAACGTATACAGAAATGTTCGTAGTAGGATTATTCCTAATGGCCAAATGTAGAAACAACTCAATGTCCATCACCTAATGAATGGATAAACAAATTGTATATATCTATACAATGAAATATAATTGGCCATAAAAAGGAAGTACTGATACATGCTGCAATATAGGTGAACCTTGAAAGCTTTATGTGATGTGAAAGAAGCCAGTCACAAAAGACTACATGTTAAACAGTTATATCCTTAGGGACAGAAAACTGATTGGTGGTTGCTGAGAGCTGGAGGGCTTAGGGGGAAATGGGAAGTGACTAGTAACGAGTATTAGATTTCTTTTTGGAATAATGAATATGTTCTAAAATTAGAGAGTGGTGATGGTTGCACAAATTTGAATATACTAAAAACCACTGGATTGTATACTTTAAAAGGGTGAATTTTATGGTATATTAATTATATTTTAGTATATCTGTTATTTTAAGGAATCAGCCAACAAGTGTTTATTATCCTCTCTGTGTTTGATATGGGGTTAGCATTCCTAAAGTCAGTATCTAATATGCAGCAATGTGAATGAAGAATATTTCTACCTAGAAGGAATACTTTTCATTTTTGTTGAAATTGTTGGAATTATGAATGAAAAAAGTAGAGTCAAAAACATATTTGTTATAAAAATTTCTTGCAGAATAAAGTTTCTTATAGTTTAAAGCCTTGCTACTCAAATTGTGGTCCAGTAGCATTAGCACCACTTGGGATCTTGTTGCAAATGCAGAATCACAGGTCTCATTGAGACTTACTGAATCAGAATGGGCATTTTAATAAGATTCACAGGTGTTTGGCATGCACATTGCAGTCTGAGAAGCACTAGCCTGAAGGTTAGCAGTATGACTTCATGACACTTTAATTTGCCCTTTAATCAGTCTGAGAGTGAGGTGGTGGCAGCATATTTAATATTGTATTATGTTGACTGTTCTCTATATAGACTCATCATAGATGTAATCACAATCCTAAAAAGTGAAAGTCAGTCCATTTTAATATAATTTCTTCCCTTACTTATAATCTATTACTTTCCATAGCCCTTTGTAAAATCCTATGATACATGTTTTTTCAGTGATATTTTAATGTTAATTTGCATTATTATGAACAGTTTTATATATTTCAAGGAGACAAACCTGCTTAGTGCACTTTTTTAAAAGTATTGAAGTTTTAATTAAAAGTATGGGTACAAAGATAACTTGTAATTTTTAAGTTAAATTCAGTAGTAAGGAAAACTATTTAGTGTATTATTTGATTAATGTGCCAAGTGGGTAAGTTATGCTACTTAGTTAAAAGCTGTTTGTTTTCAAAGGATTGTTATGTCCTTGTTAGAATGCTAAATTACATTTTCAATTTTATGGAACTGCTCTTTCATTTATGTAAAAATTAAGATAACACAACACACCAGTTTCATAAAACAAAACTGTTATGTACATTAATTTCAGCAATATTTAATAATTGTATATTGCATGTATTTTGGGATTACCGTATGATAAACTTTGAAAGCATTTTGTGGAAATAATTACATATATGAATTTAGTAAAACCCAAATAACTCTATTCTTGCCTTTCTAAAGTAATATTATGTCCTTTGAATATCCATTTTGATGATAAAATGGTTTTCTTGATCTTCCTATATAGCTAGGGATTTTATTTTGCAGTTCAGTTTCAGATTCTCTCAAGTATGGGTTTCTGGCCATTAATAATCACCAAGTTAGCCAGAACCCGTGTTCATTTTCTTCCTAAGTCATTGTGGCATAAGTAAAATGTAGTTTATTTGTGGTTTATTTAGGCATCCTTCATTAACATGATTTGATAGTATATATGGTTCCATTTCTTCTTCCTGCCTTTTTTCTCTTCTGGCCTATGACTTTTCAAATGAAATAATTAAAAAAACCGGACGACTTACTCTTTATAAATTTTTATAAATTACTCATACTCAGGAATAGAGAAAGCAATCTCATTTACCATAGCTACCAAAACCACAAAATACCCAGGAATAAATTTAACCAAGGAGGTGAAAGATCTCTACAGTGAAAATTGCAAAATGCAGATGAAGGAAATCGAAGAGACCATTAAAAAATGGAAAGGCATTCCATCCTCATGGACCAGAGGATTTAATATTGTTAAAATGACCATACTAACCAAACCAATCTAGATTCAACACAATCCCTATCAAAATACCAATGACACTCTTCACAAAAATAGAAAAAAAAAAAAAAGATCTACAATGCATATGGAACTAAAAAAGAGCCCACATAGCCAAAGTAAGACTAAGCAAAAAAAAAAAAAAAAAAAAAAAAAAGGCCAGGTGCGGTGGCTCACGCTTGTAATCCCAGCACTTTGGGAGGCCCAGGTGGGCGGATCACGAGGTCAGAGGATCGAGGCCATCCTGGCTAACACAGTGAAACCCCATCTCTACTAAAAATACAAAAAAATTAGCCGGTCGTGGTGGCGGGCACCTGTAGTCCCAGCTACTGGGAGGCTGAGGCAGGAGAGTGGCATGAACCCAGGGGTGGAGCTTGCAGTGAGCGGAGATCGCCCCACTGCACTCCAGCCTGGGTGACAGAGTGAGACTCTGTCTCAAAAAAAAAAAAAAAAAAAGAAAGAAAAGAAAAAAAGAAAAATTTGTATGGAACCAAAAAGGGACCCTGAAGAGTCAAAGCAATACTGAGCAAAAAGAACAAAGTTGGAGGTACCACACTACCTGGCTTCAAAATATACTACAAAGCTATATAGTAACTGAAATAGCACGTTATTGGCATAAAAACAGACATGTAGACCAATGGAACAGAATAAAGAACCCAGAAATAAATCCATGTATTTACAGATAACCAGTTTTCAACAAAAGCACCAAGAACATATATTGGAGAAAGAACAGTATCCTCAGTGAATGGTGCCTGGAAAAGTGAATATCCATATGCAGAAAAATGAAGCTAGATTCCCTATCTGTCACTGCATACGAAAATTAACTCATGCAGATAACATGATTATATATTTAGAAAACCCCATCGTCTCAGCCCAAAAAGTCCTTAAGCTGATAAGCAACTTCAGCAAAGTCTCAGGATACACAATCAATGTGCAAAAATCACAAACATTCCTATACACCAATAATAGACAAGCAGAGAACCAAATCATAAGTTAACTCCCATTCACAATTGCTACAGAGAATAAAATATCTAGAAATACAACTTACAAGGGATGTGAAGAACCTCTTCACAAAGAATTGCAAACCACTGCTCAAGGAAATAAGAGAGGACACAAACAAATGGGAAAAAAATTCATGCTCATGGATAGGAAGAATCAATATAGTGAAAATGGCTATACTGCCCAAAGTAATTTATAGATTCAATGCTATTCCCATCAAGCTACCATTGACTTTCTTTGCAGAATTAAAAAAAAACAAAAACAAACAAACAAAAAAACTAAATTTCACGTGGAAGCATAAAAGAGCCTGTATAGCCAAAACAATCCTAAGCAAAAAGCACAAAGCTGGAGACATCATGCTGCCTGATTTCAAACTATACTACAAGGCTACAGTAACCAAAACAGCATGGTACTTGTATGAAAACAGATATATAGACCAATGGAACAGAACAGAGACCTCAGAAATAACATCATACATCTACAACCATCTGATCTTCGACAAACCTGACAAAAACAAGCAATGGGGAAAGGATTCCCTATATAATAAATGGTGCTGGGAAAACTGGCTAGCCATATGCAGAAAACAGAAACTGGACCCCTTCCTTACACCTTATACAAAAATTAACTCAAGATGGATTAAAGACTAAAATGTAAAACCCAAAGCCGTAAAAACCCTGGAAGAAAACCTAGGCAATACCATTCAGGACATAGGCATGGGCAAAGACTTCATGACTAAAACACCAAAAGCAACTGCAACAAAAGCCAAAATTGACAAATGGGATCTAATCAAACTAAAGAGCTTCTGCACAGCAAAAGAAACTATCGTCAGAGTGAACAAGCAACCTACAGAATGGGAGAAAATTTTTGCAATCTACCCATCTGACAAAGGTCTAATATCCGGAATCTGCAAGGAACGTAAACAAATTTACAAGGAAAAAAAAAAAGAATCCCATCAAAAAGTGGGTGAAGGATATGAACAGACACTTCTCAAAAGAAGATATTTATGCAACCAACAAAAATATGAAAAAAAAATGCTCATCATCACTGGTCATTAGAGAAATGCAAATGAAAACCACAATGAGATACCATCTCATGCCAGTTAGAATGGCGATCGTTAAAAAGTCAGGAAACAACAGATGCTGGCGAGGCTGTGGAGAAATAGGAACGCTTTTACACTGTTGGTGGGAGTGTAAATTAGTTCAACCATTGTGGAAGACAGTGTAGCAATTCCTCAAGGATCTAGAATGAGAAATATCATTTGACCCAGCAATCCCATTACTGGGTATATACCTAAAGGAATTTAATCATTCTACTATAAAGACACATGTACATGTATGTTTATTGCAGCACTATTTACAATAGTGAAGACTTGGAACCAACCCAAATGCCTATTGATGATAGACTGGATAAAGAAAATGTGGCACATATGCACCATAGAATACTATGCAGCCATAAAAAATAATGAGTTCATGTCCTTTGCAGGGACATTGATGAAGCTGGAAGCCATCATTCTCAGCAAACTAACACAGGAACAGAAAACCAAACACCACATGTTCTCACTAATAAGTGGGAGTTGAACAATGAGAACACATGGACACAGGGAGGGGAACATCACACCAAGGCCTGTCAAGGAGTGGAGGGCAAGGGGAGGGAGAGCATTAAGGACAAATACCTAATGCATGTGGGGCTTAAAACCTAGATGACGGGTTGATAGGTGCAGCAAACCACCATGGCACATGTATATCTATGCAAAAAACCTACACGTTCTGCACATATATCCCAGAACTTAAAGTAAAATTAATAATAATAATAATAAAAGAACTGCTCAGTTTGGGCCTTAATAAGATCAATTAAACTTTCATGGAAAAGGCAGAACTTAACCTTGTCTTCATCTATGAGTAAAATTTGTAGGCAAAGTATAAAGAAAGGGGAGGTATTTTTCGATATAAGATTGAGGGTAGAATGAGCAAGTGTGTCGTGATGCCCATGAAACCTTTCTAGCCATAAGAGAAGTTCTATCTTGGAGAGTTGAGGAGAAGACTTTGGATAAATAGGATGAGATTTCTGTGCAAGGGCCTGAATTCTAGGTTTAGAATATAAAATTTATTCATCATGCATGAAAATCTCCAGAGGTTTATGAGAAGGAAGTACATAGAAAACCATTGGATTTTTTTTTTTTTGAGATGGAGTCTCGCTCTGTTGCCCAGGCTGGAGTGTAGTGGTGTGATCTCAGCTCACTGCAACCTCCACCTCCTGGGTTCAAGCAATTCTCTGTCTCAGCCTACCGAGTAGCTGAGATTACAGGTGCCCACCACCATGCCTGGCTAATTTTTGTATTTTTACTGGAGACAGGGTTTCACCATGTTGGCCAGGCTGGTCTTGAACTCCTGACCTCGTGATCCACCTGTCTCAGCCTCCCAAAGTGCTGGGATTACAGGCGCGAGCCACCGCACCCAGTCAACCATTAGAAATTTTCAAGTAGGAGGTAAACTGAGTTTAAAGATCAGTTCAAATTATCAAAGACTACACTTTCTAAAATAAACTATTTGTAGCGTATATTGGGTTGTCTCAGTTTAAATAAAGACCAATTACATTTTCAAACCAATATTTCAAGCAATTTTACAACACACACATATTTAGAATTAAAAGTATTATGTACAAGAGGGTAAACTCTTTTCTGGTAAGAATTGATACAAATTAGTTTAGTTTTTAACTATCGCTTTTGAACTGAAAAAGACAATTCCAACAGCTGTTAGTCCATTTTCAGACTGAACCTCTATGATGACTGCTTAGTCACTCAGAAAAAAAAAAAAGAAGTATTTTGTGTGCTTATATGCACAGCATACACACATATAACAATGTTTATACTTGATTCTACATTTTGATGGAACTTATGCCACTGTTGTCAATTATCATGTCTTGCAGAGACTGCATAAGCATAATTATATTTTAAAATAAACTCATGAATTATCTGGCTAGAAACACAAATAGCAGTCGTGAAATATATTGGTGAAGGTTTGAAGTCAAAAAATACCTGTGGATCAGAAAGCACAAAACAGAATAATTTAACCACTGAGTTTCTAAGTGATATGCATAGGCTTAATTAAGTAACTTCTATTAAGATAAATGGGAGCCATGCAGCTAAAGCTAGTTTAGAGAGAAAAAGAGAGGGAGAGAAACAGGGGGTGCTGGGGGAGAGTGGGAGGAAGGGGCTCTCTTTGATCAGAAAGAAACCAAACCAGTATTGAAACCTTATAGTGACTTGGGAGGTCAAAAATCATTATAAAGTCACTCTTTCTTGCAACTATTCATTGATTCCCTATTGTTAACATGGAGTGTTATTTGTGTTTGTGATATTTTAAGAATATGGTAAAATCTAGCTATAAAGAAACTCATTTGTACATACAGTGGGGAAATGACAAGCCTAATCACAATTCCTTTAATATAATTTTCTATGACAGAACTTGTTATACAGATATTTATTCTGTCAACAACATAATAAAAGGATTCAAATTTAAAAATAATTAACTCAAATTGTATTAAAGACCTAAGTGTAAGACCTAAAACTATAAAACTGCTAGGAATAAACATAGGGGAAACTGCTCCAGAACATTGGTCAAGGAAAAAATTTTATGGGCAAGACTTCAAAAACACAGGCAACAAAAACAAAAAGAGACAAGTGGGACTATATCAAACTTAAAAGCTCTGCACAGCAAAGGAAGTAACATAGTGAAGCAATAACCTGCAGAATGGGAGAAAATATTTGCAAACTCATCTGACAAGGGACTAGTATTTTCAGAATATACACGGAACACAACTCAACAGCAAAATACTACTACTACTACTAATAATAATTCAATTAAAAGATGGGCAAAGGATCCGAATAGACATTTCTCAGAAGAAGACATACAAATGGCCAACAAGTATATGAAAAAATGTTCAACACCACTAATAATCAGGGAAATGCGAATCAAAATCACAATTAGATATCATCTCACCCCAGTTAGAACGGCTATTATCAAAAAGACAAAAGATAACAAACGCTGGTGAGGATGCAGAGAAAAAGGAACTCTTATACACCGTCAGTGGAAATGTAAATTAGTGCAGCCATTATGAAAAACAGTATGGAGGATTCTCAAAACACTAAAAATAGAATTAACATAGGATCTAACAATCCCACTTCTGGGTATCTATCCAAAGGAAAGGAAATTGGTATGTTGAAGAGATATCTGCACCCCCATCACTATTCACAAAAGCCAAGATATGGAAGCAGCCTATATGTCCATCAGTAGATGAATGAATAAAGAAAATGTATATATACACAATGGAATACTATTCAGCCCATAAAAAGAATAAATTCCTGTCATTTGTAGTGACATGGATGATCCTGGAGGACACTGTGTTGTTTAAAATAAGTCAAGCACGGAAAGATAAATAACCACCTTCTCACTCATCTGTGGGAGCTAAGAAAAGCTGAGCTCATAAAGGTAAAGAGTAGACTTGTGGGGCCGGGCGTGCTGGCTCACACCTGTAATCCCAGCACCTTGGGAGGCTGAGGTGGGCGGATCACGAGGTCAGGAGATGGAGACCATCCTGGCTAACACAGTGAAACCCGTCTCTACTAAAAAAATACAAAAAATTTAGCTGAGCGTCGTGACGGGCGCCTGTAGTCCCAGCTACTCGGGAGGCAGAGGCCAGAGAATGGCGTGATCCCGGGAGGCGGAGCTTACAGTGAGCCGAGATCGTGCCACTGCGCTCCAGCCTGGGCGACACAGCGAGACTCCGTCTCAAAATAAATAAATAAATAAAAAGAGTACACTTGTGATCATTAGAGATGAGGAACAGAACAGGGAGGAGAAAATAAGGAGAGATTGGCTAATGCACACAAAATAACAGCTAGATAGGAGGAATAATTTCTAGTGTTCTCTAACACTGTAGAGTGAATGTATTTAACAATGATTTATTGCATACGTTCAAAAAGCTAGAAGAGGGGATTTTGAATGCTCCCAACACAAAGAAATGATAAATATTTGATGTGATGGATATGCTAATTGCCCTGATTTGATCATCACACACTGTATACATGGATCAAAATATCACTCTGGGCTGGTCGTAGTGGCTCACGCCTATAATCCCAGCACATTGGGAGGCTGAGGTGGGTGGATAACCTGAGGTCAGGAGTTCGAGACCAGCCTGGCAAACATGGTGAAACCCCGTTCCTACTAAAAATACAAAAATTAGCCAAGACTGGCGGTGGGCGCCTGTAATCCCAGCTATTTGTGAGGCTGAGGCAGGAGAATTGCTTGAACCTGGGAGGCAGAGGTTGCAGTGAGCCAAGATCATGCCATTGCACTCTAGCCCATGACAAGAGCAAAACTCCATCTCAAAAAACCAAAACAAAACAAAACAAAAATAAAAAAAAAACACTGTGTATCCCATATATATGCACAATTATTACATGTCAACTAAAAATTTAAACACGGAATTATGGCCATGAGTGGTGGCTCATGCCTGTAATCCCAGCACTTTGGGAGGCTGAGGTGGGCGGATAACAAGGTCAGGAGATCGAGACCATCCTGGCTAACACGGTGAAACTTCGTCTGTACTAAAAATACAAAAAATTAGCTGGGCGTGGTGGTGGGTGCCTGTAGTCCCAGCTACTGGGGAGGCTGAGGCAGGAGAATGATGTGAACCCAGGAGGCGGAGCTTGCAGTGAGCCAAGATTGCGCCACTGCACTCCAGCCTGGGTGACAGAGTGAGACTCTGTCTCAAAATAAATAAATAAATAAAATAAAAAAATAAAGACGGAATTACTCTGTTGGGGTAATCTATGGAGATTGTGAGGTAAGAGTTCAAGTGTGAAAGAGAATGGCCATCCCAGCAGAAGCAAAATTAGAGTTATCCACTAGTGTTTGATTGTTGTAAACATTTCTCTGCATTGGGAAGACCAAAATTCTTAATATGCCCTACAAAGCCCTGCATCATGTGGTCCCTTCCTAACTCATTGTACTTCTAGCCACATTGGCCTATTTTTATTCAAGTACCTTTCCACCTTAAGCTGTTTGCATGTGCTATCCCCTCTAAATGGAAAACTCATTCCCCTCTTTTAAACTGATCAACTCCAAGTCATCCTTCAAACCTACCTTAAATGTTGCCTTCTTAGGAAAATCTTCCTTCCTTTGAAACTAAGTTAGACTCACTTATTATGTCATCTCATAGTAAAGAAAAACTTGTGTTTTCCTTTTATAGCATTCATCACAATTCTAATGCATTTTTATATAATAATTTGAAGGGAAGGACCATATTTGCCCTTTTCACTGGTGTTCCTCAAGTTCCTAGCATTGAGTTTAGTACATAGTCATTAGCAAATATTCATTAAATGATTGGAGGGATAAATAGGATTCTTAGAAAAATGGTGAAAGCTGCATGTTCAAAAGACTGCATAACAAGTGAAATAATAACCTACATGCCTCTAAATATTTGAATGCTCAGGTATATAGAGGGAAACACCCATATTTCAGGTCAGGGAGATGGGTCTTCCCTTGCCCTTGTATTCACAACATAGGCTATGGTCTACTCTGCCTCTGATGGGCCTTACAGCTCACTGCATGGTTATTTCACCTCACCCAGCAGAAATCCACATCACTCCTGCCTTCCTGGGACCTCTATTCTTTTGTGAACAAACTTCCCTTAATAATGTTTTCCTGGAGTCTTCACTGTCATAACTAAAATCTGGCCTTCTCTTGCAACTCTCAAAATAGAAACCACTTTTTCTCTCGCCTCTAAACTCAGAGTAAGGATTTGGGGTTGACTTCCTTTTTACTCTCATTTGGCATGTTTTCCACTGTCTCTCATGAGCGCTTCCTCTTTTGAAGTCCACACTATCCACTTATACCTTACTCTTCCCATTTTGTAGCTGTTATCTATAATCCCCTGGGATACACTGATTAATGACATTAGCACAGAATCCTAATTTTCTTTTTCACTGCATACCTTGTCCTTGGGGATTTTAACATTTAACACAGCTAACTCTTAAAACAGGATGGGCTCACAGTTACTTGTTCTCCTCTTGATGATCTTTATTTCCTACTCACTATATTTACTCATACACTATACTTCATGCCCGGTTCTGGCCATCTCTCTAAAGTTCTTCCACCTTCGCCAGGCACGGTGGCTTATGCCTATAATTCCAGCACTTTGGGAGGCCATAGCAAGAGGATCACTTTAACCCAGGAGTTTGAGACCAGCCTGGGCAACAAGGTGAGACCCCCATCTCTATTTAAAAAATTTTTTTTAATTAGCCAGGCGTGGTGATGTGCACCTGTGGCCCCAGCTACTCAGGAGGCTGAGGCGAGAGGATTGCTTGAGCCTGGGACGTCGAGGATGCAGTGAGCCGAGATTGCACCACCATACTCCAGCCTGGGCGACAGAGCAAGACCTTGTCTCAAAAAAAAGAGCTTTTCCATCTTTAAGATCTCACATTTTTACTAGAACCCCTTACCCTTTAACCTCTTTCATTCCCTTACTTCTATTCTTCTTCCTTACCGTGACTTCTATTATACTTGGGAGGAAATATAATTTTTTTCCCTTAAACTGGAATACTTTTGAAGGCGAGAGGCAGATTATATTAACAATTACACTAAGAAAATAAAATAAACTGGGACTATATTAGGAATATCAGAATGTATGTTCGCTTTACTTTTAGTCTCTCAACTCTTCCTGTTTTGACTGTCAGCACTTTCTGGTCCTACTTGCTTCCCTCCCCAAGCAATTTTTAATAAAACTTTAACCCTGTTATATGATTTTTAATTATTTTATATACACATAAGATACAAAAGAGTATGTAGCATGCATATATTCAATTTATGTTGTATTTATACATAATACAACAATACATGTTGTATAAACACAAAAATAAAACAATAATGTACTATACATTAACATGTAATGTTATTAACATGTAATTAACATGTATATGTTTAATTTTTAAACTAATAAAGAGAATAATTGTGTACCCATCATTTTGCATGTTCTATGCAGATAATCGTATCTTTTTAATACGTATCTTTTAAAAATTCTTGAGACAGGGTCTCGCTCTGTCACCCAGGCTGGAGTACAATGGCGTAATCATGATTCATTGCAGCCTAAACTTCCCTTGGCTCAGGTGATCCTCCCTCCCCAGCCTCCTGAGTACCTGGGACTACAGGCGTGCACCACCATGCCTGGCTAATATGTTTTGTATTTTTGTAGAGTTAGGGTTTTGCCTAGGCTGGTCTCCAACTCCTAGGCTCAAGTGATCCACCCACCTCGGCCTCCCAAAGTGTTATGTTTACAGGCATAAGCCACTGTGCCTGGCCAATAATCACATCTTTGAATAATGACAATTTTATTTCTTTCTTTCTAATCCTTATAACTTAAATTTCTGAAATTACTGTGCTAGCTAGGACCTTCAGTACATGTTGAGAAAAACTGTTAACAGTTTTTTTCCCCGTGATGATTTTAAAGGGAATGCTTCTAAAACTTTCCCATTAGGAATATTGTTGCAGGTGTTTTGTAGTTACCCTTTCTCACATTAAGGAAGTTCCATTATTGACATAATCATGTTTTTCTCATCTAATCTGTTAACGTGGTGAATGATATTTATAGAGTTTTCTAATGTTGAACTAAACTTGCATTTCTGGGATAAACACATTTAGTCATAGCATATTCTTCTACACTGTCTTAGTCCATTTCTGCTGCTATAACAAAATACCTTAGACTGGGTAATTTATAAGCAGAAATTTCTTGCTCACAATCCTGGAAGCTGGGAAGTCCAGGATCAAGGTATGGGCAGAATTAGTGTCTAGTGAAAGCTATTCTCTGCTTACAAGATGGTACCTTCTTGCTGCATTCTCCTATGCGGAAGGGCAAAAGGGATGAATGCTGTGTCTTGACATGGCAGAAGAAATGGAAGGTCCAGGCAGCTCTCTAATGCTTCTTTTGATAAGAACATTAATCTCATTCATGAGAGTGGAGCCCTGTGGCCTAATCACTTCCCAAAGACCCCAGTTCTTAATACCACCATGTTGGGGTTTAAGTTCCAACAACTGGATTTTAGAGAGACACATACCTTCAAATCATTGCATGCACTTTTACTGATTTTCTTTCTGCTTGTCTTATCAGTTGAAACAAGTATGTTAAAATATTTCATTATTTTGTTGAATGTATAAATTCCTCGCCATAGTTTTATAATTTTTGCTGAATTTGTAAACTCCTCCTTTTCATTCTGTAATTTTTGCTTTATGTAGCTTGAGGTCACTGTTTTATGTGCATGCAAGTTAGGAAAGTTATATCTTCCTGGTGAATTAAACATTTTCTTGTTATATAAAGACTCTAAGGATGCTTTTTGTCTTAAAGTATATTTTAATAGTAATTCACTGCTTCTTAGCTGGTATATCCTTTTCTATCCTTTTACTTTCAACTCTTCGGTCTCTTGTAAATAGCATATAGCTAGCTTTTGTTTATAAATCCTTCCTGCCAATCTTTTAGATAGTTTAGTTTATTTATATTTACTGTGATAATACTTTGCATTTGTCTCTTCTATCTTACATATAATTTCTGCTCATCTCACTTTCTCTGTGTGTCTTTTTTATTGTAAGCTTTTGGATTGTTGTTCTTTGGGTTTTATTTCCTATTTCCTGTTTTTCTATCTGTGGGTTTAGAATTTATACAGATTACCCTTGAAATTTTACTATGCATATTAATCTTATGTGAATAAGTATAATGTTTTTTCTAAACAGTACAAGGGCTTTAGAGTGCTTTAAATACAATCACCCTTTTTTTTTGACTTGCATACTATTTTTGCCCCATATTTTAGTTCTGTCCTTTTTGTAACCCCACAAATTAGACATCATTATTATTTTTATTTTATACAACCAGTATTTATTTAGGTTTACATGTGATTGCCATTTTATATACTTATCACTTCTTGCATCTCAGAAAGACCATCAAAGCACCTATTCTAATAAGTTTTTATTTAGTTATTTATTTTTGTAGAGACAGGGTCTCTCTATGTTGCCCAGGCTGGTGTCGAATCCTGAGTTTTGTGTGTGTGTTTTTTTAATTTAGCTTTCATTTTAAGAAATTCTATTTTTCCAAAATCTACCTGTTTATTCCTAGTAGCACCTTATTGCTTGTTCAGCTTCATTATCATCCTTTGTTCTATAATCTGTATCTAACAATTTCAATATCTTTTTTCTTAGGTAGCTAGAACTCTTTTGTATTTCCTTGTTCCTAGTTGACCCTCCCTTATAATGTCTTACCTTCTTGTGTAATTTTAATTGTGAGCTCATTGATTGATCTTATACTGTGGAGGTCCAATGAATCTAAATTTGGAAAAGTTTTCTCTGGAGTGGATATGATTATCCTTCTGCATGTGGTCATTGGGCACTATTCTCCCAGAACAATTCAGCCCATTGGATCTCAGCTCAGTTAAAGAATTTCAGGCTCAAACTTTTCTACTTGTGCTGGCCAAGGCTTAGTATCCTGATCACAGTTCTGCTGTAGCTATCTTCTCTACCAGGAATGCCATAAATCCTGGATGTCCATCACTCAGGTCCAAGTTCCCAGTTCCTTTGATTAATCTATTGGCTAATCTACCAATTATGTTTAGTTTTGATTTTATTGTGTTTTTCATTTCTATGTGCTTCTTTTTCAAATCTGTTTATTTCCTTTCTTTTTTTTTTTTTTTTTTTTGAGACAGAGTCTCGCTCTGTCGCCCAGGCTGGAGTGCAGTGGCCGGATCTCAGCTCACTGCAAGCTCCGCCTCCCGGGTTTACGCCATTCTCCTGCCTCAGTCTCCCGAGTAGCTGGGACTACAGGCGCCCACCACGTCGCCCGGCTAGTTTTTTGTATTTTTTAGTAGAGACGGGGTTTCACCCTGTTAGCCAGGATGGTCTCAATCTCCTGACCTCGTGATCCACCCGTCTCGGCCTCCCAAAGTGCTGGGATTACAGGCTTGAGCCACCCACGCCTGGCCCCTGTTTATTTCCTTTCAAACTTCTCTTTTTAAAAATAAATAAAACATTTTCAATTGTCCCCCTTTTCCTTTCTTTCCCCAGGTCCCTGACATTTATTATGACAGTTTTTTAAACCAGTCTCCCTATTTATATGTTCAAGGAATGACTAATGGAAAATAAGTTAGGTAAGATAAGTTGTGGTTAGATGTTTTAGGAAGTTTTAGAAATATCATAATAAGTTTATTTTGCTTTGTCTATGTCTAAAGTCTAAAAGAACTCTTTCAATAAATATAGAATAAAAATTCTGAGTGAATAGAAAGCATTGAGTTGCTGTTTAATTGGCAATCTTTATCTTTTCTTGTGTTACATAAAGTAGCAATGTGTCTTATAATCATGGATGTCTTAGATTATCTGAAATTTAGTACTTGCTATTCTTGTATACACCTCAGTGAATTTTCCATGCAATTGCCCTTGCCTGGAACCCTGATTCCCTTTCTATACATACTAAAACCTTTCTTATCTTTCAAGCTCTAGAAGTACTATCACTTTCTTCATGAAGCCTCTCCTAATATCAACAGCTAAAAATAATATTCTGTTTTTTATTTTCCATATCATTTAATCCCATTCATGGTACTTATTTTCATCATTTTATTATAGTTGTTTGCATACATGGCTTACCTTTTTTTGTCTGTAATTTTTACTCGTATTTATATCTATCACAATGCTTTGAATTTAGTAATTAAATACATTTTTAGATATTAATAGACACATGACAGATACTATCTCTTTTCTTCTCTTCCATTTCCAAACTGGCCTGTCGTTTTCCAGCCCTGAGATTGAACTGGATCAAAATATCTATTCTCATCTATTTATTTGTGTTAAAATTTGCCACCCCTACCTGACTTCTCTCTCTAAGTTCTCGTACCAAGGAAGTTCAGTGTAAGCGAGTTTCTAAGATCTTTCTCATAATGACTGGAGGTTCTAATAAGCATGGAGATCAGTGAAGGAGGAGATGTCAAAGTGGGAAAAGAAAACCAAGAAGGAAATGGAAGCTTTGGTGATGATGAGAGGCAGGCATGTTGAAAGCCAGCTTTGCCCAGGGCTTTACAGAACTGTTGGTTTAGCCTAAAATCTAATTTTTTAAAGTGGAGACAAGGTTTTACCATTTTGACCAGGCTTGTCTCAAACTCCTAACCTCAAGTGATTTGCCCACGTCGGCCTCCAAAAGTGCTGGGATTACAGGTGTGAGCCACCGCACTAAGCCCTGAGAATTTGATTTTATTCTTAGAGCACACATACTTCTCAGAAATTTCTCAGTTGTCTTTGGATTGTAACCCTTTGATTTTAAAATTTATTGTAAATACTGTAAAAGATTAAAGTCAATTTTAGAAAGGAAAGTAATGACTCTTAATTCTCCTGCCTAAATATGACAGTTTTCATCTCTTCAAGTTCCATTCCAGGATTAGTATACCAGAATTTTATATGATTACAGATTATATTATGATTACTATATATCATAATATAAAATATAATATATATATATATCCTCCTGTCATTATATATTTTTTATAGTTATTACTCTTAATAGTTACATCATAAACCATGGAATGTTGATTTACATAACATACTTTAAAAATATTTCTCAGTATTTGTGCATTTAAGTTTTCACAGTGTTTATTGTTATAGGTAATAAAATTATTCATATAATGCAGAGATAAAGTAAAAATTGATGCATGTAGCATTACTTCATTTGAATCTGTTCCTTAGGATAAATTCTCAGAGGGTAATTACTAGGTTAAAGGCTCTTGATAGGTATATCCAAATTGCTTTCTGCAGTGGACATATCTCCCAAGCAGCCTGTATTAGTCCATTTTCACCCTGTTAATAAAGATATACCCGAGACTGGGTAATTTATAAAGGAAAGAAGTTTAATGGACTCACAGTTCCACATGGCTGGGGAGGCCTCACAATCATGGCAGAAGGCAAATAAGGAGCAAAGTCACATCTTACATGGTGGCAGGCAAGAGAATGAAAGCCAAGTGAAAGGGGGAAACCCCTTATAAAACTATCAGATCTTGTGAGACTTATTCACTACCACGAGAATAGTATGGCAGAAACTGCCCCCCCATGATTTAATTATCTTCTCCCACCGTGTCCCTCCTACAACATGTGGGAATTATGGGAGTTACAATTCAAGATGAGATTTAGATGGGGACACAGCCAAACCATATCACAGCCATTTGATGGGTGGAATTGATTCCACCACTGCCACCTCCAATCATGAGCCCTCATTAGTCTTAGCAAATCTGGGCAATCTATTCCTTTGCCATAGTATTTGGTTGAGGTAACCCAGGCTTAAGCTGTTCAGCATATAGTATTCCCCTGGTCAAAGAAATTTGTTTAGTGGTGGTCTAGTCAGTGTGGAACCCAGAGCTTCTTTCCTGGTTTTAGAAGGCAGCATAATCTTTTCCCCAGGATGTTCAAGAGGAAGAGAAAAGTTGCTTTAGCAGCCCTTTTGCAACAATGAGGGTGGCAATGTGAGGATGAAGGGAACACAAAGAGGCAGGCAGAGCTGAAGGAGTTACAAGGAAACAGAGCTAGAACCAGGATTAAATTGTGCCTTGAATCCTCCTTACTCAAATCCCTTAGTTATATGATTCAATAAATCCCCTTTGTTTGAGTCAATTTAAATTGGACATCCTGTTACTTCTAAGCAGAAGCATACTGACATATTTTTAAAGAATTCTATGAATTTATATTGCTATTAGTTGAATTGAAACTTCTTCATTAAGTATTTTAAATTGCTAATTCAATAAATACCTTATTATTGCCTTAATCTTGTTTTAGTTGAATACTTGCCCATATGTTTGCTTCCTATTTTTATTTTCTCATATGAATTGACTGTTCATGTCCTTTATCCATTTATATGCTCATTTATTTGTTCATTTATTCATTGAACAAATTTTTCTTGAATGTCTACTATGAGCCTAGTCTTGATGACATTTTAAAAATAAATTCAAATAAACTCTTTATACAGACTAGCCATTAAAACTTTGCCTATCATAGTTGATGCAATTTTTTTGTAGGGCAGAGTTTCCCACTTATTTCAGCCTTTTTGTTCATTCATTAACTTAGCAAATATCTATTGAGCTCATGCCAGGTTTAGTTTCAGGTCCCAGGTATATAGCAATTTAAAAAAAATGCCCTGCCTTTATTGTGCTTAAATTCTAGTAAGGTCAACATATAAAAAATAAATAAACAAGTAAATTTATGGTAGGTTAGATGATGATAGATGCTATAGTTCAAGAAAAATAGTTGTCAAAATGAGGTCAGGGAGTACTGGGTAGAGGTGTTGCTATTGCAAATAGGCTGGTAAGGAACATTTGAGCATGTAGCTACCTGGATGAAGAGCATTTGGGGCACAGGAAAATAGCAAGTGCAAAGGCCCAGAAGAAAGAGCTTGCATGATATGTTGAAGGAACAGCAAGGAGGCCAGCATGGTTGCAGCAGAGTGAGTAGAGAAAGAGACAAGGTCAGAGGAACCAGGAAACCAAATTATACAGATCTTTGTAGGCCATTACAGGATTTTAGATTTTATTATACAGAGGTTTGCTTATGTCAATAGTGTAATTTAGAATAGCTAATCAGCCTAGGTGTGGTGGCTCATGCCTGTGATCCCAGCTACTTGGCGAGGCTAAGGCAGGAAGATTGCTTAAGCCCAGGAGCTAAAGACAAGCCTGGGCAACAGAGTAATACCCTGTATCTTTAAAAAAAAAAAAAAAAAAAAAAAGGATAACAGTTAATCATGTCCTTTGAAATTTCTTTTCCTGGGCTGGGTGCAATGGATCATACCTGTAATTCCAGCACTTTGTGAGGCTAAGGTGGGAGGATTGCTTGAGCCTAGGATTTAGAGACTAACCTGGGCAACATAGTGACACTCAATCTCTACCAAAAAAAAAAAAAAAAAAAAGCCACAAAAACTAGCTGGGCATGGTGGCATGCACCCGTGGTCCTAGCTACTCAGGAGGCTGAGGTGGGAGGATAGCCTGAGCCTAGCAGGTCGAGGCTGCAGTGAGCTATGATGGTGCCACTGCACTCCAGCCTGGGGGACACAGCATTTAACTAAATACATTTCCCTGATATACATCACCTTTTCAAAGACATAATGCACATGTTTTCTCTTTGTTTCCGTCTTTTAATTTTCAATTTTTTTTGAAACAAAGTTTCGCTCTTGTTAATCAGGCTGGAGTGTAATGGCACAATCTTGGCTCACTGCAACCTCCACCTCCTGGGTTAAAGGGATTCTTCTACCTCAGCCTCCTAAGTAGCTGGGACTATTGGTGTGTGCCACCGTGCCTGGCTAATTTTTGTGTTTTTAGTAGAGCCAGGGTTTCACCATATTGGCCAGGCTGGTCTCAAACTCCTGACCTCAGGTGGTGAGCCCACCTCTGCCTCCCAAAGTGCTGGGATTATAGGCATGAGCCACCATGCCCAGATGAATTCTCAATTTTATATTTATTTATTTATTTATTTATTTGAAATGGAGTTTCACTCTTGTTGCCCGGGCTGGAGTGCAATGGTGTAATCTCAGCTCACTGCAACCTCTACCTCCTGGGTTCAAGTGATTCTCTTGCCTCAGACTCCCAAGTAGCTGGGATTACTGGCGCCTGCCACCATGCCTGGCTAATTTTTTTGTATTTTTAGTAGAGACAGGGTTTCAACACGTTGACCAGGATGGTCTTGGACTCCTGACCTCAGGTGATCTGCCCGCCTCGGCCTCCCAAAGTGCTGGGATTACAGGCGTGAGCCACCGTGCCTGGCCAGAAAGAATATTTTATTTTAATTTCTGTGTTAGTTAGTGGCAGGGGAAGATGTAGCACCCCAAAGTGTAAAATTGAGGAGGCTGTCATTCTTTCACTCAACAGATATTTGTTGAATGCCTCCTATGTGTGCTAGGTCCTAGGAGCACAACAGTGAACAAAACAGACAAAAATCCTTGCTATCTTGAAACTCATAGTCTAATAATGTTCATAGGATGCAGCAGATTTTACTGAAAAATGCTAGATGATTGCTTGTCCATAATTTAGTGTGCTTTCTGCTTCTTTTATTTGGATCTTATTCTGAAGTTTTGCCAATGATGGCTGGGAATGACTTGTAATGATACTGGGTAGTATTCAGAATGTAATGTGAACATGGAAGTGTCATTGAAATATGCAGCCCCTGTACCTGTATTGCAGCTGTACCCACGAATCTATTTTGAGAGGAATGGGTATCTTGTTTGGCCTTAGAAGAATTTGTGATCTCATGCTCATTGACCTAGGCAATATTGTGAAGGTTGTATTAAGTTTATGGAACTTGTTTAACCTGAACTGCTTGATATATATTTTCCCTAACTGTTTTTGATATTTGATTTAGTTCTTTAGTCCGAAAGTCTTGACTGGCTATTTTTAACTGCTTAGGGACTTGGGGGTAGTTGAAAACAAAGGACAAAATCTGAAGGCAAATATTAGAAGTCTTTATGGAAGAGATTTGAAGAACAGATGGCATCCTTATGTAGTGATAGCTGGTATGAGGACATAGGAAGGTTGGGAGAAGACAGCAAAGAAGTATAAAGTAAGATAAATGAAGATTTCCTAAACCTCCAGATCACTGATGAAGTTAGACCCAGTCTAGAAATTAATTAGGGCATACTCAGTGGTCTGAAAGAATTCCTTTTGGCATGAGTCTAGTCTGAACAGTTTGAATTTCTCAAAAACAACAGTTGTGGTAGAACAGCTGTTATTTTACATCTGAAAATCTCTGCAGCACACACCCTGTGCCCTGGATTTGGCTATTTTTCATTAATAAAGCTGGAGCTCCTGTAAAAGAAAGCAATCTTGGATCTTGGGATGGGGAAAAGCACTGAGACGACACTCTGGTGCTTTAATAGCAGCTTGCAAAAGGGCATTTTGCAGGGAGGGGAAGTTTGAAGAGGCTATAAGAAGAGTCAAAGAAGAAGGAAAGGAGGGAGGGAATCAGCAGTGAAACGGCCTGTGACAAAAGGACAAGTAATCAAATCAGTGCAGGAAAGAATGAAAGAAGCAACCATAGGGTTTCTGGTAGGGGAGGCTGGGTTTGACGAGTAATTATTGTTAACAGTGTATCTACCATCTAATACATATTATCTTATTTAATCTTCACAGCAACTCTATGATATAGTTTCTATTATTACCTCATTTTACAAATAAGAAAGCCAAGGTATAGTGAACCTGAAGTAATTTATCCAGTTACCCAGTTAGTTAAGTGGCAGAGCCCATACTCAAGTCCTTGCTCTCAACCATTACATTACATAGTCTTTTACAAGCCATGTAAAAAGAGCTAAAGCAGGATTTTGACATCATCCCAAGGCTAAAATTTTTCTTTTGTTGTAGTTCTTATTATTCCGCGTTTAGTGTATGGGGATTTATTTTGTAGTATGAAGTGCTTTAAACCGTTTGGGGCTCCTCCATGAGTGAGGGCTAATTTTGCTCTTTTTTTCAGGTTATCCAGTGGAGAATGGTTGAATCTATATATTCCTGAGCCAATTCCAGGATTAAATCCATGATCACTCAGCTAGCCCATGCTTTTAATGCTCTGTGTTTTATTTGCGAACCCCCTCCAATCTCGCAGAAGCCCAGCCTGTGTGGGGAGAATGACTGTCTTGGGGTGATTTAGTCAGTTTCAGTGACCTCCATCAGCAAAAAAAAAAAAAAAAAGACAGGCTTATAAAACAAATAAAAAGGGTAGGAATATTAAAAGTGATTAGAAAAAGGAGAAAATTCATCCTGAGAAGAGAAAGCCTTGAGAAAAGATGGAGAAAGCAGAATCAAAACTTACCAAGGCCTTTGGATTACATTCTTGTCTCTTAAGGAAAAGGGAGTTGAGATATGAGTGACGGGGCCTAACTGAGCCAAGTACAAGGATCTTGCTATATTCTGATGAGCTCTGGCAGGATGTTATCAGGGGAGAAACTAGAGCCTTGCAACTCTCTATGTTTTGGGTAGAGTTTAGAGGAGACAGCATCCCTACTGTACTTTGAAGTGTCCCTTTTAAGAATGTCAAGTAAAATATACAGTATTAATAATAATAGACTGGGTAAAGAAAATGTGGCACATATACACCATGGAATACTATGCAGCCATAAAAAAGGATAACTTCATATCCTTTGCAGGGACATGAATGAAGCTGGAAACCATCATTCTCAGCAAACTATCACAAGAACAGAAAACCAAACACCACATGTTCTCATGCATAAGTGGGACTTAAACAATGAGAACACATGGACATAGGGAGGGGAACATCACACACTGGGGTCTGTTGGGGGGTGGGGGGCTAGGGGAGGGATAGCATTAGAAGAAACACCTAATGTAGATGACAGGTTGGTGGGTGCAGCAAACCACCATGGCACATGTATACCTATGTAACAAAACTGCACGTTCTGCACATGTACCCCAGAACTTAAAGTATAATAAAAAAATTACCTAAGGATTTTCTTTTCATAAGTAACCTAGATTTTCTGCCTCTCTGGAGTTATTTTTACCCTGGGATATGGTGCTGAAAAAAATGATAAATTGACTCAAGGAAAATTGATATCTTTAATATTTAGCATTCCATGTATGAACATGGCATGAATTTTATTTGTTGAATGTGTCTTTTATATCTCCTGAAAGGAAAACTTCTACCTTTGGTAAGTAAATTAAATCTAGAACCCTTAACTCCTGTCCCCTAGAATTTTCTCCCCCTGGGGTCTCTTGGAGTCGCTAGTGGTTAAGAACACGGAGTTCGGAGTTGAACAGAGCTGCATTTCAACTCAACTTCTGCCATTTTTCTTGCTGTGTAATGTTGGATAAACCAGTACACCTCTTTTAGCTTCAAGTTTCTCACTTGTAAGTGGAGGTGAGAAATAAAAGTGCCTACCTCACCAGGTTGTTGAGAGGGTTGAATGAGATAATGTGTGTAAAGCAATGCTGTACCTGGCTCAGGCACTCAATTATTAATAATTACTGACAACCCCACTTATGCCTACCAGTGAAGAAAGAGGTCTCACCCTCCCTTCAGCACTTTGGCCTAAATGTAGACACAGTAACCTTTCCTGAGTACCTTTTAGTATAGTTGAGGTAAGACTGGAACATTGGACAATATTGTTCTAGAGACTAGGGAATAACAGTAAATAAATAAACACAGAAAAATATGAAACCAGAAAACTGCTTTATAATGTAAGTCTTGCTTTTCGGAACCCCATCTTATCTAGGTCTCTACTTATTTCCACCAGGTGGATATCATCTTAGCGACCCACCACCACCCAGGAGCCTAAGGTGAGAATTTATGAATCCCCCGATGTCTGAATCCAGGACAGCTAGACTTAGAGAAAGACAAGCAATTCATTTCTTGCCAACTTAAGATCCTGTCTTTTTTGTTCAAAATGATTGATAATCTGGAATAATTATGTTTTCCAGGGAAACTCCATCCATGCTTCACCCACATACGTGTGGCCTCTCCCTACAGTTATAATTTGACAAGGATTTCAGAAAATCACACACTGTATCAATAGTTACCCAAAACACACATATATGGGTGAGAGTGGAGGCTTTTTGTTACATCTTCCAATAGTTTTGTAGTTTTCTTTATATGGATACCATACCTCTATTGACACATTCATTCTTAAATTTTTTTTTGTATTTTCCGTGGTAACTTATTTAATACTTATATCTTATTTCTTTTTCATATCTTATTGAATTGACCAGAAGTTCAAAATGATATTAAAAATGATAGAAGATGCCTATTTTGCTTCCTTTTTTAAAGAAAGAAATGTTTTTCTTTCTTTCTTTTTTCTTTCCTTCTTTCCTTCTTTCTTTTTTTTGTTTTTTGTTGAGATGGAGTCTCACTCTGTCACCTAGGCTGGAGTGCAGTGGCGCAATCTCGGCTCACTGCAACCTCCACTTCCGGGGTTCAAGCGATTCTCCTGCCTCAGCCTCCTGAGTAGCTGGGGTTACAGGCACACACCACCACGCCTGGCTAATTTTTGTATTTTTAGTAGAGACGGGGTTTCACTATGTTGGTCAGGCTGGTCTTGAACTCCTGACCTCGTGATCCGCCCACCTCGGCCTCCCAAAGTGCTGGGATTAGAGGCATGAGCCACCGCGCCTAGCCTTTCTTCTTTCCTTTTCTTTTCTCTTCTTTCTTCTTTCTTTCTTTTTTTGATACAGGATCTCACTCTGTTGCCCAGGCTGGAGTGCAATGGTGGGAACATTGCTCACTGCAGCCTTGATCTGGGCTCAGGCGATCCTCCCACCTCAGCCTCCTGGGCACACTGAGTGCCCTCTCACTGACCCAGCTATTCCCTGGGACACACTCCCAGAATCCACCAACTAAAGTGATAACACCCAGCACAGCAGGAGACCATCAGGACCCTGGGACTTCAGGCATGCACCACCATGCCCAGCTAATTTTTTTTTTTTTTTTGAGAGATGAGGTTTCACCATGTTGCCCATGCTTGTCTTGAACTCCTGAGTTCAGGTGATCCTCCTACCTTGGCCTCCCAAAATGCTAGGATTACATGTGTGAGCCACCAAGCCTGGTCATTAATATTTCTTTAGTTACATATAATTTTGCCTTGTGTTTTAAATCAATGTTCCTAATCATGTTATCCTTATTATTTTCATGGATATCCTTATCATGCTTATCCTTCCATCCCTAATTTTACAGAGTGTATATTCAATGTTATGATTTGCTCTTTTGGATATCTCTTGGAAATGATTCTTGATACATCGGGCAAACATTTATTAAGCTTCTACAGTGTGTCAGATACTGCGTGAGAGTGCTGGAGAGATGAGGATGAATAGTGTCACAGGCTAGTCAAAAGAAGGACAAGATGGCAACCATGACAATACAGCATGACAAATGCTAAAACAGACAGAATGCAGTTTAACCAAGAGCTTCCTAACTGATCCCACTGACAGATTGAGTCGGGGTTGCAGGCATTGCTGATATTCAGCAGGTACACACCAGAACAGCTACACCCTTAAAATACTGAGATACTTCCATAGTAAATCACTATTGCCCTGAGCGTGCCCTCTCACTGGCCCAGCTATTCCCTGGGACACACTCCCAGAATCCACCAGCTAAAGTGATAACACCTGGCACTGCAGGAGACCATCAGGACCCTGATGTAATGCTGCTGCCCAGCGTCTTTGGTCCATCCCTCTGCTTTGCCACTTGGTAAACACTGTGAATAGCGTACCTGGTTATAGATCTGCCAATATATCCATCCCCTCAACTATTAGGGTGGCCAGTGGGCTTGGGACAGCCAGAAACCCTTCTTTCCACCTCCAGCTAAGAACAGCCTCGTTTTCGTACCTCAGTGGCCCTTACAAATATTTTTATTTTATTTCTTTCTTTTTTTTTTTCCTCTTGAGGCAGGATCTCGATCTGTCTCCCAGGCTGGAGTGCAATGGCAGAGTCATGGCTCACTGCAGCCTTGACCTCCTGGGCTTAAGTGATCCTCCCACCTTAGTGCCCCTGAGTAGCTAGGACGATGGGCACAAGCCACTACTCTCAGCTAATTTGTATATTTTTTGCAGAGACAGGGTTTCACCATGTCGCCCAGGCTGGTATCAAACACCTGGACTCAAGCTATCTGCCCATCTCGGCCTTCCTAATTGCTGGGGATTGCAGGCGTGTGCCACCGAACCCAGTCTCATTTTCTATGTATGCCACAAAAATGTTGAGAAGGACTGATTTAACCTATGGTTAGCATTATACTAGTAGACTGCTTTAGGCTGAACCATTGTTGCTTTCCGAGGATTAATTCTTTTTAATTGTGATGTTTTGCTCTATTCAAGCTTTGCTAAACTATGTTTGCTTGTATTTAGGCTAAATTTTTTGGACCTGTCAACTATAATATAGTCTACATTTGGTCTCCAGTTTTCATGTTTTATGTTTATCAGGTTTGGGGATCAGGACCATATTTGTTTCGTGGGATGAAAGGCACATGCTTAACTTTTTCTATGTTTTCTCCTTTGAAGGTTTAAAACTACTTATCATTAGGTTTAGGAACTTTGTGTGACAGTTTCTGAATTTATTCTTCAGTTATTAATTTATCAGCTTTTCTACTTGTGGTATGAATTTTAGTATTTTACATTTTTGTAGACAAAAAGGATCTATTGCACTATATTTTAAAAATTTATTAGCATACAATTGTGCATAGCATTTTCTTACAATTAAAAAATATTGTTTATACTGGTTGTTATATCCCCTTTCTCATTTCTAATTTTATGTGTTTTTCTTACATAGATTTGCCAGAGTTTTATCTACTTTATTAGCCCTTTCAAGCAGCCAGCTCTTGAATTTATTTATTAATTCTACTGTTTTTACAACCTCTAATTTATTTATTTTTGCTTTTATCTTTATTATTTCCTTCCTCCTATTTTCCTGCGTGACTTTTTGCCATTTTTGGAAAAGGTTAAGCTCAATGTTTAGTTTATTTTATTGGCCTTAAATTTTAATAAGGAGAGGTAAAGACCACGTCGTTGTATGTGTGTCAAAAGCCTCTTTCTCTGAGCTTGGTAGATGCTGGAGGAAAAAGGGAATGAGAACTGCCAGGAGTCCAAAGTCAAAAGAGTATGGCAGTGAATGCTCCTCCACAAGTCGCTCATGTCAACATTTTCCCAAAGCATTTCTCCACAGTGGGGCAGTAGGGAGTAAGAAGTGTTGCAACTAGCTTTCCAGAGAGGCAAAGGTATTCTGCCATGCTCTGAAACCTGTGCGTATGTTACGTTGGGAGTCCTCCACCCAGCCTGTCTGCTGCGGGTGCCGATGCGTGCTTGTAATTCTTGTTCTCTGGTATTGGCTTTTTCTGAGTCTTGTTTTCCTTTCTGTTTGTCACAGTAGTTAGGTAGCTCAGCTCTCCAGACTGCTTGTATTAACTAAGCCAAAATCGCCTGACTCCCTTCAGGGGTCAGACAGAAGAAGCCTTTGAGCTTTGAGCTCAAGCTGGGACGACATGGCTGCTGCCACTATCACCACGGCTCCCTCCTCTTATCTGGCTCAAAGGTTTTGGCGTTAGAGGCTTAAGGCATAGATTGGCTGTCTCATGGTCCCAGGAAGAGTTGATGGGAAATGGCCTGTGTGCTTAAATTGTTTTAGAGATGTGGGGGTTGGGGAGGAAGAAAAGGAGGAGGAGGAGAAGGGGGAGGAGGAAGAAGAAGAAGGGTAAAAAAAAAAAAAAAAAAAAAAAGGGAGTAGCCTACAAAGGAAGGGATTCCCAGGGGAAGAGGAAGCAGGTGCAAGGAAGGCCCATGCTTTTCTTCCCAAAGCTCAGGCATCCTGCCTCTGAGTCTCCCCCTTCAAAAACATGTTTCTCCCACCCTGGCTCTTGTTATGAATCAATAGGGGGCAGCAGTCCCAGTTTTAAGTGTAATTATAATAGGAGGTACCCATGTCCTACAAGGCCCTGTAAGATCTGATACCTCCCATAGGCCCCTTCACTTCCTATGCCCCACCTACATTCGTCTTCTTTTTGATCCTTAAGCCTGCCAAACCCTTTCCCACCTTTGTACTTTCTAGTACCTCTGCCTGAAACTTGCTTCCTCTGACTTTCTCATGGTTGGTTGTTTCTCATAGTTTAAGTCTCAGCTCAAATGAATTGTCACCTACTTGCAGAAGCCTTCCCTGAGCACCTTAGCCTAACAAAGCACTGCCCCCAACCCCAAGCTACTCTCAATCCCATTCTTTTTGCTTTTTTTTCTTCATAGAAATTCTTGTTTTCTTCTCTCTTTTTTTAGCAACCAGGTCTTGCTCTGTCACCCAGGTTGGAGTGCAGTGCCACAATCGTGGCTCACCACAGCCTTTAACTCCGAGACTCAAGCAATCCTCCTACCTCAACTTCCCAAGTAGCTGAGACCACAGGTGTGAGCCACCGCACCTGGCTAATTTTTGTACTTTTTGTAGAGACAGAGTTTCACCATGCTCCCAAGGCTGGTCTGGAACTCCTGACTGCAAGCAATCACCCCATCTCGGCCTCCCAAAGTGTTAGGATTATAGGCATGAGCTACTGCACCTGGCCTTGTCTGTCTCTTTCACCTAGTTGTAAGCTTTACTAGGCCAGGGAATCTTAACTGCCTTGTTCACTGCTGTATGCCCAGGTGCTCACAACCAGTGGTTAGCACATGGTATACATTGGATAAATCTGTTTTGAAGGGATGAATGAATCAATGTGCCAAGCATTAGGCTAGGTGCTGGTGGCACAAACCCAAAAGGGGTTCATAGAACAGCGGGAGAGAAATATATATAAGTGAATAATTGTTAAATAATGGGAGGCATGTATACTGTACCAATATAGGTTTCACCTCTGTATTCAGACCTGACTGGTTTAAATCCTGGCTCTACTATTTACTAGTCACATGACCGTGGGTGATTGCTCAATCTCTCTGTGGCTCACTTTCCTTATTTATAAAATGAAAATAATAATACCCCATGGAATTGTTAGGAACATTATATGAGATGATATAAAGGGTCAATACAGTGTTTGATAAATGGGAGTTACTGTTACTGAATCCCTAGAGTGGTATACATAGAGTATATTGCGATTCTTTTTTTTTTTTTGCTTCTGCCTATCTTTGGTTCCGGCTTCTCTAATGGAGAGCAGTCCAGATCTAGAGCTGGAAAGTGCTACTCTGAGAGGGAATGGTGCCTCCTACTTTCCATTCCATCTTACAAAGACAGTCCAGTATAGGGAAATTAATTCAGGCCTTTAAAAACTGATAAATGAAGAGGCACCTACTGCTAATATTTCAATCAAGTGTCAAGATTGAACTGATTAAAAGAGGATTCAAAAGCTTCTAGTTGATGGAAACTGTATTCCTTTACTATTGTCATGTAAGACATCATATTTTTTTTGTTTATTTGACCCCAGTTAGTCCACATTGCTAATACTTTAAGGGAAAAAAGTCCTATTTTGTACACAGTTATTATGCATTAAATTGAGAGAAATGTATTTCAATGCACTTGGCATCCTTTTGGCTCTCCTTCATAATTATGGGACTAATTAAACATATACTTGTAAGCAATCAGTGTTGGGGCTGAAAAGGGATTATAGGGATTATTCAGGTGGATCCTTCATTTTTTAGAGGAGAAACAGGCCCAGCATCTCGCTTGAAGACATATGGCTCGAAGAAAGCAGTGTTTTAGAAAGTTTAGTCTGGTAGCACAGCAGAAAACCTCCATTGGCCTGCTACCAATTGAGCCTCCTCTTTTCTGTGCTGGCCCTGCTCCTTCTGTTCCTGTTTCATAATTCAGCAAAGTAATTGAGTGCCTAGTGGTTGCCACATCCTCTGCTAGGTACTGGACATGAACAGTATATAAATATGGCTGCAGTTGTTGTTCAGCCAGCAGTTGAGGAGAAAGACAGATAAATAAATAAGCAATAGGGGACATACAGGATACTGGGGGGAGCACCTAGAAAGCTTACTTAAACAGTTCTAGGTGGGGTGGGGATGGGAGAAGGTGATCATCAAAGGCTTCCAGGAGGAAGTCTTGTCATTCCATCTAAACTACAGGGCTGAAGTTTGAATGAGACTTAATCATGTGAGTAGGGGGTGGAGAAAAGGGATGGATTACTGACAGAAGGATTCCCTGTACAAAGGCTGGGCGATGAAAGAGAACATAGTGCGGCCATAAAAAGGATGAAGCACTGATCCATGCTACAACATGGATAAACTTTGAAAACATTATGTCAAGTGAAGGGAAGTCAGACACAAAAGACCACATATTGTATGATTCCAGGTATATGAAAAGTCCAGAATAGGCAAATCCTTGGAGACAGAAAGTAGATTAATGGTTGCCTAAGGCTAAGGGGTGTGAGGCTTCTTTTTGGGGTAATGAAAATGTTCTAAAATTGATTGTGGTGATGAATGCACAATTCTGTAAATATACTAAAAGCCATTGAATTTTACAGTTAAATAAGAGAATATGGCATGCTGTAGAAATTTAAAAAAAAACATATTATGTGGCTAGAGAAGGGGAGGACAGAGAGAGAGAAGCAAGAGATAAAGTTAAAGAGAGAATACTACTACTAAAAGCTAATATTGGCAGGGCGCCGTGGCTCAGACCTGTAATCTCAGCACTTTGGGAGGCCGGGGTGGGTGGACCACTTGAGGTCAGGAGTTCAAGACCAGCCTGGCCAACATGGTGAAACCCTGACTCTACTGAAAATACAAAAATTAGCCAGGCATAGTGGTGGGTGCTTGTAATCCCAGCTGTGTGGGAGGCTAAGGCAGGAGAATCGCGTGAACCTGGTAGGCGGAGGTTGCAGTGAGTCAAGAGTGAGTCACTGCACTGAAGCCTGGGTGACAGAGTGAGACTCTATAAAGAAAAAAAACAAAAACAAACAAAAAGCAACAACCCCGGAAGGTAGGCATTGTAATTACTTCATTTTATAGATCAGAAAACTCAAGTACAGGAAGGTTAACTTGCTCAAAGATTCACAGCTACTAAAAGCGTTAAAGCTGAGATTTGAACCCAGCCAGTCTTGCTCAAGTCTAATCATTACACAGAACTGTCAAAGCAAGATCTGATTATGAAGGGCCTTGAAAACCATGTTAAAGAGTTTAATTTTTTTCTTGAAGGCCTTTGAAGTGTTTTAAACAAAGGTGATAAGATCAGATCTCTGTGGAAAAAAATCAATGGCATTCTTTTGCAATGTGACCAATTGAATTGGAGATGAGAGAGGGTGGCAAGATTAGAGGCAGGGAGTTCAGTAAGTTGGTCTGAACTTGGGAGCCTGAAGTAAGAATGGCATTTGCAATGAGGATGGAGAGAAGTGAATGGATTTTAAAAATTTTTAGGAGAATTAATTGGCAGGACTTGATGACTGACTGAATGTGAAGTGGGAGAAAGAAGGAATAGAGGTTGACTCCCAGAATTTTCACTTGGGCAGCTGGGTTGATGATGGTGACATCTTCTGAGATCAAAGAAGGAGGATGAGTTCAGCTTCAGGCATGTTGGTACCCATGGGACATTCAAGTCTAGATGTTTAATAGAAAGTTGGATATAGTGATCTGAAAAAGAGAAAAGGCCATGCTATAAATACAGATTTTGGGGAGTTATCAGTCTATACATGGCATTTAGAAACTGTGGAAGTAGATGACAGTGTTCAGGATGATGTATCAGGTGAGAAGAGAATGGGGCCTAGGACACAGACCCAGTGAACACCCCAGTGAACACCTTAAGGATTGGCAGATATGAGGAGACAGAGCTAGAGGAGCCAGAGAAGTAAGACAAAAAACAGGAGGGTATGGTCTTATTGAAGCCCAATGAGAGAGTTTTTCAAGAATGAGGAAGGGGGCCGGACACGGTGGCTCACACCTGTAATTTCAGAACTTTGGGAGGCCGAGGCGGGTGGATCACCTGAGGTCAGGAGTTAAAAACCAGCCTGGCCAACATGGTGAAACCCCGTCTCTAAAAATACAAAAATTAGCCGGGTGTGGTGGTGGGTGCCTGTAATCCTAGCTGCTTGGGAGGCTGAGCCAGGAGAATTGCTTGAACCCGGGAGGTGGAGGTTGCAGTGAGCCAAGATCACACCATTGCACTCCAGCCTGGGCAACAAAAAGAGAACAGTGCATCAGATACATCTGAGAGCTAAGGACTGAAAAAATGCCCATTGGGTTTTGCAATAAGGAGTCCATTGGTGAGTGCAATTTCAGTGGAGTGTGGGAAGAAAAAGACTGATTATAGTCATTGAAAGGATGATTCATAAGAAGCTTGATTTTTTCCTTTTCTCATAGATCCCACTACCTGATTTTTCTCCTTGAGTTTCTCTTTGCCTGAGCCCATCTCTCAAGTCTTTTACCCAACCCCAATTTTAGTACCTCCCTCAGGGCACTCAAGCTCTTTGCCCTTAAAGCTCTATTTTGTTTTAAAGATTTTGCTGGCAATGACTAAAAGGAAGTAGGCAAAAGGAAAGTAATTTCTAAAAAAACAAAAAACAAAAAACAAAAAAAACAAATCTGGGGAAGTGATTTCAAGCTTTTAGAAATCTGGTAACATTCTCATCATGGTTATGTCCTAGACTAGTATTTTCTAAAATATTTACGGCAGGTATTATATGATAACAGGGTTCCGTAATTAAACTAGTTTCTTTACTATCTGACATCCCAGAGCCTTTAATATGCTAATATACACTGCAAATCTTTGTGTGCACTGAGTGTGGAGTTAATCATGCAGTGTTTCTCAAACTTACTTGACCACAGAACCCTTTTATTGAAAAGTATTTGTAGGATTAGCTTTCCACAGAAAACACTGGGAAAGTCTACTCATGTTTTATCACTTCTAATATACTTTTAAAGATGGTTCTAGACATTTTAAGACCTCTCACTATTACTCTTCCACTCCTGTGGGTGGAGCTCATGCTCCTTCACCACCTTTTCAAAGTCTATATCCCCTTACTCTTCCTACTACCCAGGTAAAGCTTGATAGGAGGGTGCATACAGGATTGGAGAGACTAGGGGATGGAATCTAAGCAAGGAAGCCGCTATAGATGTTCACCAATGCATTCATTTATTCATCCATCCATTCATTAAGAGATTTACTGAATGCCTACTATGTGTCATACATGACGAAAAGTACTGGAAATATATTAATGAATTTAACAGTCAAAAATAAAAAAACCCAAACCAAAAAAAAAAAAAAATCTGTTCTCATGGAGCTTACATTTATAATATAGGTGACAGACAGTAAACAAGCAGACAAAAATATAGAGACTGATTTTAGCCCTAAAGGGGTGAACTTCTAAGCCAGGTAAAGTAGGGGAAATAAGAATAGAGTAGCTAAACCTCAGAAGTGGGTTTAGGAAATAGGAAGATAAATTTAAGTTTTGCAAAACTGAATGAGAAACCCAGTTCAGAGCTTGGCTTCACCAGCCCTTTTTTGCTTATCTTTTTTTTTTTTTTTTTTTTTTTTTTTGAGCTCTTGATCTGTCGCCTAGGCTGGAGTGCAATGGTGTGATCTCAGCTCACTGCAACCTTCACCTCCTGGGTTCAAGCGATTCTCCTGCCTCAGCCTCCCAAGTAGCTGGGATTGCAGGCGCCCACCACCACACCCAGCTAATTTTTGTATTGTTAGTAGAAACGGGGTTTCACCATGTTGACCAGGCTGGTCTCGAACTCCTGACCTCAGGTGAGCTGCCCACCTCAGCCTCCCAAAGTGCTGGGATTAGAGACATGAGCCACCGCACCCGGCCTGCCTATTCTTTTGTTTTGTTTTACTCAGAGAAGCTTTGGGCAGCTGTTTCTCTGCCTATGTATAAGACCAGTTCAATTGCTTCACATCTGTTGCCTGGGCAAGGGTATCAGGGAGTGCATAGAACACTCTGAAAGGCATCAGAGAGGTAGTTTTAGACTCCTTTAATGACACAAGTTGAATAATAATAACTGGTCAAATGTTTTGTAGTTTTCAAAATGCTTTCTCACCCAGGGCATGATTTCTTGCCCCCATTATATAGAAAAGAAAATTGAGGTCTAGAGGCTGACTTGCCTAAGATTGCATAGCCCTTCAATGGTGGAGCTGAGATTTGAATTCAGGTCTTTAGCTGGCACAACATCCACACATCGGTCACATTATCGCTTGATTTTCAATTCTCATGCTCATGGGCATGATGATTCTTGCATGTGTGTGCTGGGGGGAGGGGAGAGCACAGAGTAGGAGGTTGGAGTAATGATTAACTCTCCTTAGGGAAAAAGTGGTCCCTGTTAATGTTTTTGGATTGAATGAAAGAGTTTTCAGGGCAAGGGCCAAGTAGCGATTAGATCTTTTTCCCTCCAAGTAATCCCCATTCAAGGCTGCATAAATTGGAATCCTGAGGGGAGGAACTGTGAAGCAACAAGCCCGTTAGTCTCTCTCCAAACTAGTCAGTCCCATTCGAATTAGAGAATTTGGATGGCTTTTGTGTGAAGGTTTGGGTTTTCAGCTTAAAGGCAGATGTAGCGAAGTTGAAGAAGGCTCAAAGGAGATGATAAAAGGATAGAATAATATAACTTGCATTCAACAAAGGTAGAAGGGGGGCAGGCACAGTGGCTCACACCTGTAATCCCAGCACTTTGGGAGGCTGAGGTGAGGTAGGTGCATCACCTGAGGTCACAAGTTCAAGACCAGCCTGGCCAACATGGTAAAACCCGTCTCTACCAAAAATACAAAAATTAGCCAGGTGTGGTGGCAGGCACCTATAACCCCAGCTACTCGGGAAGCTGAGGCAGGAGAATTGCTTGAACCCAGGAGGCAGAGGTTGCAATGAGCCGAGATTGCGCCACTGCACCCCAACCTGGGTGACAGAGGGTTAGACTCTGTCTCAAAAAAAAAAAAAAAAAAAAAGGAAAAAAAAAGAAAGAAAGAAGGAAAAGAAAAAAAAGAAAAAAAAAGTTTGAAGTGGTTGGAATTGTTCAGTTTGGGACCTGCCTACCTCTCATATGATTTCTCATCACTTCCTGCTTTGCACTTTGTTCCAGCAATACCAAAATGCTTGTAACATTTTACATTCCTTCCAATCTTTCTATGGTATTTCTCACATCATGCCTGTGTATCATGGTATCACTCTACTCATAGCACCTCTTTCCCCACATATCCATCCTTTACTAAGAGTTGGAACTTCCTGAGCTCTTACTTGCTATCCAGCACCACGCTAAATATCTTAAATCCAGTAGTTCATTTAATGCTCATAACAACCTTCTAAGGTGGATGCCATTACCCTCATTTTACATATGAGTGAACTGAGGCTTAGAGAAGTATGGTAACTTGCTTAAGGCTGCACAGCTAATAAGGGGAACCAGGATTTAAATTCTGATGTTTCTGATTTCAGATTCTAACCTCTAATGTTAGTTTGGGTCCTCTGAGAAGCAGAAAGCAAAAAGGAATTAAATGTTCAAGGATTTCAGTAAAGGAAATATCAGTATGAGAGCAAATGGTTGGGGGAGCCAGAGAAGGCAGAGACAGCCATCAGACTGATGTAAGTCTGACCCTTGGTGAAGGAGGAAGAAAGAAATGGTGGGTGGGGGCATCCTAGCCTGTCATGCAGTCAAAGAAAGGTTTGGTAAGGTTAAGTCCTTAAGCTAAACTCTGCATCTCCCCACAATAGTACTGCCTTAGTGTCCCTGCTGTGCTCAGTCCCTTGGCTAGAAATAGCCCATGGAAAGTGTGGCATTGTACAAAAACGGTGATGAATTTCAGATCACAGCAGTTGGGGCTCTTGATCAATGATGATCCTGTAATTTAGTGGTTCTCAACCAGCTGATTTTGTCCCCCCAGGGGACAGTTGGCAACAGCCAGAGACACTTTTGCTTGTCCCAAGTAGGGAGAGGATGGCTCCTGGCATCCAATGAGTAGAGGCCAGGGATACTGCTCAGTATCCTACAATGCACAGGCCAGCTCCCCACATCAAAGAATAATCAAGAATAATCTGGTCCAAAGTGTCAATAGTGACAAGGTTGAGAAACCCTGCCATAGTTGGAGGCTTGCATGGTGTTCTCAGGGCCACTGTAGTTCTCCACCTCTCTGTCATATTGCTCCTACCAGTAAGCTTTCCCTTCCTTTCCCCTTTACACTCATTCCATTAGATGTCCTTCCTCTCTTGTCTTCATAGCACTGTACATACATCCACCATAACACTTGTCAAACTGCATTATTGCATATTGACTTGTCTGTCTCCCTCTGTGGATTGTGAGAACCTTAAAGGCAGGAGCTTTGTCTTACTTTGTATCCCTTGCACCCAGCCTAGGCGCTGGCACCTAGTAAATGCTTATTAAATGAATGAAAGCGAGAGAAGGCTCTGAAGCAGTTTAATACCTTTCTACCCTACTGGCTCCAATGACCCTCTGCTTAATCCCCACGAGTAGAGAAAATTCCCTACTGACATTTTCACTCGAAAGTCCCATGGTAGCTCAAACTCACCATGTTCCTTACAAAATGTGTGGTTCTCCTCAAATCTGTGGAGACTTGTCATGTTCTCTTTATCTGTGAATGGTCCCATAATTTATGCTATTATTGATACTAGAGGCCAGGCACAGTGGCTCATGTCTATAATCCCAGCACTTTGGGAGGCTGAGGTGGGAGGGTCACTCAAGCTCAGGCATTCAAGACCAGCCTGGCCAACATAGTGAGACCCCAAGTTTTTTCAAAAAAATGTTAAATAAATTACCTGGGGTAGTAGTGCACACTTGCGGTCCTAGCTACTCAGGAGGTTGAGGTGGGAGGATTGCTTGAGCCCAGGAGTTCAAGGCTGCAGGGAGCCATGATTACACTTTTGCACTCCAGCCTGGGTGACAGACTGACATCCTGTCTCAAAAAAAAAAAAAAAAAAAAAAAAAAAAAAAAAAAAAAAAAAAAAAGAGAGAGAGGAAAGAAAAAGAGGCTGGGCATGGTGGCTCATGCCTGTAATCCCAGCACTTTGGAAGGCCAAGGCGGGTGGATCACCTGAGGTCAGGAGTTTGAAACCAGACTGGCCAACATGGTGAAACCCCATCTCTACTAAAAATACAAAAAAATATCCAGGCAGGGTGGTGGATGCCTGTAATCCCAGCTACTCAGGAGGCTGAGGCAGGAGAATCGCTTGAACCCAGGAGGTGGAGGTTGCAGTGAGCCAAGATCGCACCACTGCACGCCAGCCTGGGCAACAAAAGCGAAACTCCATCAAAAAAATAAATAAAGAAAGGAAGGAAGGAAGGAAGGAAGGAAGGAAGGAAAGAAAGAAGGAAGGAAGGAAGAAAGGAAGAAATTACAAATCTGAGAGTCACACTTTTTTCCTTATTCCCTAACATCCTTAAATCACTAACTCCTAAGCATTTGGCTTTTCCTAGTATCTCTTAAACCTTCCTCCTTTGCTCCATTCCCACTGCTATTGCCTTAACACTGCCTCTCATCTTCTTTTATAGATGATTTCAAGAGTCTCCTAACTCAGCACCCTGTTTCTAGTCTTGCCACACAACCCCTTCAAACTTATACTCTATACTGCTGCTAGAGTGATATTCCTAACACACATCTGAGTACATTATCCTCTTGTTTGAAATCCTTCAAGGGGTCCTTGTGATCTTTAGGATAAAGTCCAAAATTCTTATCACAGCACACATGACTCCCATGACCTGGACCCTGACTGGCTTTCCAACCTTGTTTTTCATCACTTTCTCACACATACCTTTGGCTCTATTTCTCAACTGGGGGCAATTTTGTCTCCTAGAGAACATCTCGCAATGCTGGTGATATTTTTGGTTGTCACAACTCAGAGAAGTAAGGTGCTACTGACATTTAGTGGGTAGAATTCAGGGATACTGCTGGTAAACATGCTACAATACACAGCCTCCCACAACAAAGAATTATCCAGCCCCAAATATCAGCAATAAACTGTATTAACTACTTTGGAAGCATCATGCTGGTTTTACTTCTATGCATCCAAAATGTGCTTGGAATGCCTTTCTCCCCCTTTTTCATCAGACTCATACCCACTTGCCCTTCAAAACACCATTAAATTCTCGCCTCTTTTGGGAAGCATTCCCTGACCTCCCAGTGTAAATTAGATGTCCCTCCTCTGTCTCTCATGATCCTCAGTGCCTGCCCTCTCATAACAATTATTAGATAGCATTGTAATTATTTTATTGTCTGTTCCCTGGAGAGACTGAATTCCTTGACAGCAGATATCAGTTTATTCACCATTGTATCCCCCGTATGTGGCACATGGTACGTGTTTCAATAAATGTTTTTTAAATGAATGGCCACAGAACCCATACAAATTACTGTTTAGATCCCAAAGAGTAGAATTTGTTGCTTGTCATCACCGTCACCACTGGTCTTCCTTTAAGATGGTGCCTCAATAGCAAAGACTTGGAACGAACCCAAATGTCCATCAGTGATAGACTGGATTAAGAAAATGTAGCACATATACACCATGGAATACTATGCAGCCATAAAAACGAATAAGTTCATGTCCTTTGCAGGGACATGGATGAAGCTGGAAACCATCATTCTCGGCAAACTATCACAAGGACAGAAAACCAAACACCGCATGTTCTCACTCATTAGTGGGAATTGAACAATAAGATCACTTGGACACAGGGCAGAGAACATCACACACCCGGGTCTGCTGGGGGATGGGGGGCTGGGGGAGGTATAGCATTAGGAGAAATACCTAATGTAAATGATGAGTTGATGGGTGCAGCAAACCAACATGGCACATGTATACCTGTGTATCAAACCTGCACATTGTGCACATGTACCCTAGAACTTGAAGTATATTAAAAAAAAAAAAAAGATGGTGCCTAAAATATTTACTGTGTTGCTGGGTGCGGTGGCTCATGCCACCAGCACTTTGGGAGGCTGAGACAGGCAGACCGCTTAAGGTCAGGAGCTGGGGCAACAGTGGAATAATGAAAAGCTCACTAGTGCGAAACAGTTAATGTTCACAGAAACAGTTAACATTAACTTTGGCACTGTGTGTCAAGCGAGGCCTAGGCCTGTTATCTCGTTCCCAAGAATCTTTCAAACTCAACTGTAACACTAAGATATCCAAATGCAAAGAGGTAAATCTCTACATTTTAAAAAGTGTTCTGTTTTATTTTATTTTTATTTTTCGGAGTTTCGCTCTTGTTGCCTAGGCTAGAGTGCAATGGCCTGATCTCGGCTCACTGCAATCTCTGTCCCTCAGGTTCAAGAGATTCTCCTGCCTCAGCCTGCCAAGTAGCTGGGATTACAGGCACCCACCACCAAGCCTGGCTAATTTTTGTACTTTTAGTAGAGCTGGGGTTTCACCATATTGACCAGGCTGGTCTCGAACTCCAGTCCTCAGGTGATCCACCTGCCTCAGCTTCCCAAAGTGCTGGGATTACAGGCGTGAGCCACTGCGCCTGGCCAAAAGTGTTCTAAAGATATTTATTCTACCTAACTGAATAGTTTTAGTCTGAACCCATGCTAGGAAAAGACTCATTTCAACTACGATTGGAAAAAATGCTAGGAGAAAGATAAACTTCTAAACTCCAGTATGAGAGACAATGGAAGGACAGTATCCTCTGGAGGCCCAGAGAAATATCCAATTGAGATAACATCAGGAGGCCAGGCACAGTGGCTCACGCCTGTAATCCCAACACTTTGGGAGGTCGAGGCGGGTGGATTATCTGAGGTCAGGAGTTTGAGACCAGCCTGGCCAACATGGTGAAGCCCTGCCTCTACTAAAAATACAAAAATTAGCCCGGCATGGTGGCACGTGCCTGTAATCCCAGCTACTCAGGAGGCTGAGGCAGGAGAATCG
>NW_012107130.1:761448-789666 GCF_000951045.1 Mandrillus leucophaeus | reverse complement strand
AAAAAAAAAAAAAAAAAAAAAAAAAGAGAGATAACATCAGGAGTTTTTACGGAGTCTCTGGGCAGCAGAGGAAACCTCCCACTTCATTGATCTATTCATTTAACAAGTATTTATTGAGCACCAACTAAACACCAAGCACCTGGGTACTAGAAATGCAGTACCGGAGATGAGAGGAGCAGACAAAAATCTCTAATCTAATGGAGATTACATACTGTTAGGTACGCATTTGGTGAACAAAGGTAAACTGCTCTGCATATGTGTGGGAGTGCCTACTCTGCTTATGTTCAGCTCCCCTAGGAAGGTCTGGCAAGTAGAGACGCTGGATTCCTTCCAGATTCTGTAATTTTTGTGGGGAGCTGTGCTAGATGGATATATCAAATCACTGATGAAACAGCTTTGACCCTTAGGAGCAGTTTGAGTTTTCCCCCAAACACCTACCTTGCCTTTCAGGACTTAATGGCTGTAAATGGAATCATTCTAGTTCTCAGGAACCATAATTAAGCTCCTCTGGTTGCATGTTCAAATCTTGAGGGTGCCCCTTGGGCATTTGGAGAGCATTTAGCACACTCAGCAGCCTCTGCAACAGAAGCCAAAGTGGCAGCAGGAGGGCGTTCCATAAAAGCAGCTCTCTTCCTACAGCCCATTATTAGAATGTGTTAACTACATCCTCTTTGCATCTGGTACATGGCAATTCAAGGGTGACAGAGGCAGAATGGAAATGGGACCCATAAAAATGTTCTGCTATCTGTTAAGTTAAGAAGTTGGTCTTTATTCTCACTTCACCCCTGGAAATCAGGTTTTTTCCTGCCTGAGTATTAGACACTTGAGGAAGCCACACTATTCTCAGAGTGAGGCATTATATGCAAAACACTTACTACAGTTTCTGGAAAATCATAAGAATTCAACAGATGACAGCTATCATCATCATCATCAGCCTTATACTAGCACTTCACCACCTTACAGAGAATAAGGCACTATAGGAGAAAACACTTTGGATTGAGATTTAGAAGTTCAGATCTGTAATCTGGTTTTGTGAGTAATTAGTCATGGGATCTATGGGGAGCTCACTTAATTTTAAGACTGGGATGACTCATGTGGCATGATAACAAGCTGAGTCTTTGGCAGTATGAGTTAAGGAGGAGGGGGGAAGTAGAAAGAATCATGAGTGGGGCAGATTGGGGCTAGGAAGTAAATCATCCCATTGCATAGTGTTACTGGATATTCAGAACCACTCTTCAGCCTGCCCTGTGCCACTGCAGGCTGACCTGTATGGATTACATTAATGGGCTCCTTTGCTTTCTGACCCCTGATTATGTTTGGCACCAAATGGAGATTGGTAGGTAGGAAGAGAATGCAGTTGGACTGTTTATTCCCCAGGCTCTTTCTTGATGGGCCAAGTATTGGCAGTGGCTGTGTCCCTCTACTGAAGACCACAGCTCTTATAAAGCCACTCTCTTCATACTGTTCCCTCTTCTTGGCCCTTCAGGCCTAGAGGGGTAATGGCTCCCTGCCGTTACTATCTCTAGGGTGCGACCCCATCTCTTGTTCCTATACTCTACCCACACTTTTCTAAATAGGCTCTTTATGAAATGCTCCCCAGATTACTCAGTTTGAGTGTGCCATCTGTTTCCTGTCCAGACCTTGATGGATAAACCTTGGTGTTTTTAAACTATATCCTAAGCCCCTAGCGCAGAGATTGGAACATTCTAGGTACCCAGTAAAGGTTAGTTAGATCAATACATTAATGAACTTTGATTAGGATAGTGGAGTGGTCCAAAGGACATAGGTAACTCAGGTATAAGTCTGAGTATCATTAGTTCTAGGAGGACCAGTCTGGTAGATGGAACACCCTAGGGCAATGGGGTAGGATTTTGGGAGAACAGGATTCAGCTTTCAGAAAAGAGCTGGCAAAAACTGAGTAAGGATAGTATTTAAGATCCTAGTCACAGACTAGGGTTCAAGCAGGGCCCAATTATGTGTATTTAAGGCCAGAAAAAGCAGCAACCCAGAGTTCAACTTAACCATTGGGGTTTTGAGGGGGAAAGAGTATCCTGACTGGTCAACTTAATGTCTGGGATCTATGGTGAAGGGATGAAGGAGTCTAATTCACTAGGCTAGCATAGTTTGAGCACTCTAAAGTATTCATTCATGTATGATATTTATTGAGCTCTTTGTTCTGATTTTGGCACTCATTAAGCAATCTTCAGGATCTCACTCAGTTTCCATCATCTTCCTTCTTGGGGAAAGAATACACAAAGTAGCCAACAGCTCTGTTTTTCAGTATAAAGCAATGAGGGGCTGTGAGTGTAGGTGTTAAGGACACTGGTATTAGAATCAGACATACTTTATATAAGAATCCCAACTTGACCAGCTTGGGCAAGTCATAACCTTTCAGAGCCTCTGTTTATTTAAAAAATGAAGGTGATGATACTACTTTACTCACAGTGTTGCCATGAATGTGAGATAATTCATGTAAAGTACTTAGAACGTCTCTTGGCATATAGTAAATATATAGTAAATCATTTTTAGTTTGTTTGTTTATTTATTTATTTATTTATTTATTTATTTATTTATTTAAGACAAGGTCTTGCTCTGTCACCCAGGCTGGAATGCAGTGGTGCCATCACGGTTCACTGCAGCCTCGACCTCCCGGGCTCAAGCGATCTTCCCACCTCAGCCTTTCAGGTAGCTGAACTACAGGTGTGTGCCACCAGGCCTCGCTAATTTTTGTGTTTTTGGTAGAGATGGGGTTTCACTATGTTGCTTTGACTGGTCTCAAACTTCTGGGCTCAAGTGATCTGCCTGTCTCTGCCTCCCAAAGTGCTGGGATTACAGGCATGAGCCATGGCGCCCAGCCCCTAGTTTATCATTTATATGAACGTATATCTTTTTGATTTATCATGGGTCAATCCCTTGGAGTCTGATTAGTCCTACAGCAACACATAAAATTAAGTTTCTAAACGTGCAGAACTGAGAAGGAGCCCCACGACCTGTGGCAGCATCTTCATGGTGCTACCGCAGTCTTTCCCTGCCATATTTCTGGGCCAATCACTAGCACTGGCCAGTGGAGAACAGTTATCTATCCCCTGGGCTTCCCCAGCCTTTGTGTCTGTAACAGTGCTTATCACTTTTTACGTGTCTGTTTTCCCTACTGGACAGTGAATTATGTGGAGGCAGGGCTAGGCATAAGAGTAAGGGCTCAGAAATACTTGATAGTTTTTTAAAATAAAATTTCATTTGCACACATCTTCCTAGGACCTCAGCTTCTTATGAAGAATAAGCTGGGCACTTCATTCAGGATGTTGGGGCACCTGCTTTTCTCCTCTTATTCCAGTCTCTATTTCTTCCATTCCCAGACACCTGCCCCCTGCTCTGAACAAGTGTTGGAAAGCAAATATGGCAGAAATAAATACCATTCAAGCAGTGCCTACACTGCAGGGAGCCCATAAAAGAAGAAGTCCCCTCTAAACTGGAGATCTGTTTATTCTGCAATTAGCAAAAGGTCAGTAGGCCTGGTATAGAATCCAAGTGTTACTCTGCTGTGTTAGCAAGAATTGTGGGGTTGAGACGTTATTGCTGGGGATTTGGAACTTTTATTATGAATTCCAGGAAACCAGAGGTTTCTGGGTAATACGTGAATCACAGGAAAGTACTCTGCCATCCTTTGACCAAAAGTTAGCTCCTTTTTGGCGATATAACAAGGTCAAGAGGTCATGGGAGCTCTACTGGGTTACCTTAAAATGACCTCTTTTGAGGATGTAACAGATTATTAATCGGGAGCCATATCAAGGAGCTATGGCTAGGGTGGGGCAAGCCTTCAACCTTTGATTTAGGAGCTGGGAATTTACAGTTCTCTTTTGTCTGCAGAGCCCTAAATTTGCTTAACATAACTCTAATAGGAACATTTGTTTAGCTGTTGCTCTTTTTATCATAAGGAATCATGGGATATCATCCATTCCAGAAAGTTTATTGAACACCTACTATGTACCAGGTATTGAGCTAGGGTGCATACACACAAATAAATAAGACTCTGTCCTCAAGGTACTTAAAGTCTAGTGGGGCACACAGACATGAAAACAAAAAGATACAATCAATTGTCACAGGTGACATGATGGAGTATGTTTGGGGCATAGTGAGACCTAAAGATAGGAGTAGCCCACTGTAGCCAGGTAAAGAGTGAGGAACAGGAAAGGCTTCATAAAGGAGGTGGCCCATTTCAACCGTACAAATAAAAAGAACATTTCAATAAGAAAAGTGCCTCCCTAAGATTCACTCACACTTGTTTTGGCCACAGCATCTTTGATTCTGCATTTATTTGAGCCCTCTTCTACTGACTTAGATCTATCTACTTGTACTTTGAAAATTCGTTTTGAAGTCTTAGTTGTAAGATTGTGCATCTCAAATTCATTGAATTTGCCTTTGAAGCTAAAATGCTGATGCTCTTCTATTCCTCAGTTAATGCACATATTTGGTTGCTTGACAACGGAACATTTCTGTACTACCTGTGTCATCCCAGACCGGAAACTTCTTGGAAGAGGAATCCCTTTGTTTTTACAAACTGCCTGATAAGCTTTGAAAGCTTATTTCAAGAGATGCATGCTGGGAGGTGAGGGATGAGAAAGTATTTGGGCTGCAAAGCCCAGTTCAGAATATCTTCCTCCTAGCACCAAACTGCCTCAGACTCTCAGTTGCATTTCTTACCTGCTGCAAGCCAGGGAAGTTCATATTACCACAGCCTTGACATTCCCTCTCTATTGATGAGAATGAAAACCAGAGCTGCATCTCTGTTTCTATTTTTATTCCTGGGTCTCTCAAAATGTTTTCTCAACAGCAAGTCACAATTCCTGTGATGAAGAAAGCAAATGCAACTGTCTGTCTGTCTATCTATCTATCTATCTATCTATCTATCTATCTATCTATCTATCTATCTATCTATCTATCCATCTATCTGTCTTTCTATCTGAAGTCAGACCTTTTATAGTTTCTGAACCTAGCTTGATATCTTCCTTAGAAACTAACCATTCCACACAAGCTGGAACCCTCGGTGTGATGGACTTCTACAGGCCTTTACAGCTGAAGCGCTCTTTGTCTGATTTGAAAAACTAGATTATCATTTAAATATTCTCTTTACACATGTCCCTCAAATAGATCATAGCTATATTTTCTTTAGCATGTGGCTTATAGCTTGATGATCTTGGAAAATATTCAAAAGTAGCACATAACAGGTATTGCAACCGAGGGATGCTTCCAAGAGAGTGACTGGCCAGAGCATCTTCTAGGATACTTCCTTTTTAAAAAAAGTTTTAGAAAAAAACTTAATTGACAAATAAAAAAAATGTATGTATTCAAGGTGTACAACGTGAGGATTTGATATACATTTACATTGTGTACTGATTACTGAAGTCAAATTAACACATCCATCACTACCTGTAATTGCCATTCTGTGTGGGGAGGTAGGGTGAGGACACTTAAAATCTGCCCTTTTACCAAATTTCAAGTAAACAATCCAGTGTATTATTAACTATAGGTACCAGGCTGTACATTAGATTCCCAGAGCTTGTTCATTTTATAACTGAAGGTTTGTACCCTTTGAACAACATCTCCCCATTTCCCCAACCCCCAACCTCTGGCAATCATTGTTCTATTCTCTGCTTCCATGAGTTCAACTGTTTTAGATTCCACATATAAATGCCATCATACAATATTTGTCTTTCTGTGTCTGGCTTATTTCACTTGACATAATGTTCTCCAGGTTCATCCATGCCGTGGCAAATGGCAGGATCTCCTTTTTTAAGGCTGAATAATATTTCATTGTGTGTGTGTGTGTGTGTGTGTGTGTGTGTATGTATATATATACACACACACATATATATGTATACAATCTCATATATATATGAGATTTTCTTTATCCATTCATCCTTCAATGCATGCTTAGGTTGTTTTCGCTGTTGTGTATAATGCTGCACAAACATGGGTGTGCTGATATCTCTTTGAGATACTGATTTCATTTCTAGGATCCTTCTAAGCCATCCCACTGATGAATATTTGTGCTTCCTGTACATGTTGAATGTAAGCTAATTTAATTTTACATTAGCCTAATAATGACTTTCGTGATAACAAAAGAGAGTCAGTGTAAGGAAAACAAACCCGTTGAGCACTAAGCAAGAAAGTCAGCGTCCATTCTTGTTGTAATCTAACTTTGTAGTGAGAAACAAGGTAAATAATAAATCGAGAGAAATTGTCACCGATTGATCCTAATAGTAAGATGTCAAGTGATATGTTTCAGAGAGAGAGAGAGAGAGAGAGAGAGAGGCAGAGAGAGAAAGAGATCCCCTCTTTGTGTTTACCATTTGCAAACTACTTGAAAATCTGCCTCAGCAAAATCTCATCTATTTGGACTAATGGGGGTGGGGGCAGGCAGACCAATCTGAATTAGTGACAGGTTGGAATTCTGGAATGTTTTAAAACATGCCCTTTTATTAGTTGAAGTCTATGTGTACCATAACTCAAACTAACTGCTCACAGTGGTTCCCAAGAGAGATACTCAGAGACTTGCTTTCATGAATAGATAAGACCCATTTGTTATTAGCAGTATTCACTGACTCATAAACAACGTGCTAAAGTCCTTAGAAACAGTTTGTTCCTTTAAGATGAAAAGACATTTGTGATGTGATTTAAAGAATCCTGCCCAGCAAACTTTACCCTCATGGAGAATGCAAAGATCTCTCTAGAATCTCACACACACAGTTGGTGGCACCTGAGGGATTGAGGTATGACTACTGATGGGGTAAGGTAAAGGCGGTTCACCCTGATATCTCTATTAAGAGATGCATAGAATGTAAAGTTGGGAGAAACATCCTATCCCCACCCCAGCCTCTACTGGTGTACTCCTGGCAGCAGGAATGGAGACCACTACCTCTGGAGGCTGGTCAGTACTAATATTTGGAAATGGTTTTCCTTGACTCTCCATTACTTAATGGGCAGACAGCTCCTCTAAGTCTGTGAGTGTGGACTTGCTACATCAATATGTGTTGTCTCCCCAGCCTCCTCTACTTGGGTGTGAAAGGGGGAAGTTGATCTTTGTTACCCACCCATCTCCTTTCTTCTCCCACTGCTTCCTCTCTCATCTTGGACCCCCATAATAAAAAAAAAAAAAATGCGAGGCTAACTGTTAGCTAGAAAACAATCTTGTCTGTTTCTGGGTTCTTTGTCTATTCATAAGGAATTGCGGAAGTTCCTAATCCTTAAAGAACCAAAAGAAAGAGCTAAAATTTCAGAACATATGACAAGCAATGGAGTTGATATATTTTTGAGAAATGAATCACCAACAGTATTTAGTCAAATCACACTGTGTGGACAGCCTGCCCTCCGTCCATCCCAAAATGCACTCACCTTTGCTCTGTTGGGTAATGTAAATATTCAGCTGCCTCTCCATATCTAGGCTGAATGTTTGTCTTCTCTTGTCTGTATGGCCTTGACATGCCTGGCCACATCATGAAGGGTCTGTATTACAATGTAAACTCCAGCAAAGGGTTCGCGTTTGTTAATCTTTGTACAATTCTCGAAAAAAGAGAACGTTTAATAAGTGGCTTTAAAAATTTTCTAATTGTGGCAAAATACACATAACATAAAATGTATCATCACAACCATTTCTAAGTATACGGTTTAGTAATGATAAGTATATTCACATTATTGTGCAACCAATGTCCAAAACTGTTTCATCTTGCAAAACTGAAACTATACTCATTACACAGTAACTCCCCATTCCTCCCTCCCCTCAGTCCCTGGCAACCCCCATTCTACTTTCTATCTCTATGAATTTGACTACTCTAGATAACTCATACAAGTGGAGTCATATAGAATTTGTCTTTCTGTGACTGGCTTATTTCACTTAGCGTAATGTTCTCCAGGTTCATCCATGTTGTAGCATGTGTCAGAATTTCCTTCCTTTTCAAGGCTGGATAATATTTCATTGTATGTATATACCATATTTTGTTTCTCCATTCATCTGTTGATGGACACTTGGGTTGCTTCCACCTCCTGGCTACTGTGGTTAATGCTGCTATGAACATTGACATACAAATATCTATCTGTTTGAGTTTTTGCTTTCAATTCTTTTGGTAATATACCTATGAGTGAAATGGCTGGATTATATGTTAATTCTGTTTTTATTTTTATTAGAGACGAGGTCTTGCTATGTTGCCCAGACTGGTCTTGAACTCATGGGCTCATAACTCTATTTTTTAATTATTTGAGGATAATGATGTTTTTCAATGAGACTGAGAAGGAGAAACATAAACTATATGCATTATTATATTACAGTGTCTCCCATTTCCCCACGTATCTATTGAGTACCTATCATGTACTTAGTGCTGTTTCTAGCAGGACTTGGGACCCTACGGTTCCTTCTTTTCTGTCACTAGACTCTGACCTCCATGGGGGTAGATTTATTTCTATTTATTTCTTCTTTACTGTTGCATGTCCAGGACCTAGGATAGTGCCCAGCATTCAGTCATTCCTTTGTTTAGCAAATAATTATTGAGTATCTAGTATGTACCACATACAAAATGATTATGAAAGTGATTATGAAAGTCAATTAAGAAACCAATGTTTCTTTTCTGCTTGGCTAATGGGCAGAGTTGATGAAAGGAGGCAACAAGGTCTTTTCTGATCACTTTGTGCCCCATCAGCTACATGTTAACAACCCCTTTACTTGCAAAGGAGGATGGGGGTAAATTTAGGACTGGAAGAGAGCAACTCAGCTAGAAGAGAAGATCAATGGAGGCAGAAGCCTTTTCCAACTGATCCTGGATGGACAATTGCTTATTCACCAATACTGAAGCCATTTTTTAATTTGGAGGAGAGCAGAAAGTAGTGCCTGGTTATCCACATCAACTGTTTAACAGGCCACAATCAACTCCTGCCTGAATTTTTTCTTTTTTTTTTTTTTTGCTTTTTCACTTTTGCCTCAAATTTGGGTGCAAAGGTGGGGAACCACTATTGTCTAAGCAGCAACTTCAAATTAGAAGACTGAACAAACTCACCCAAATGTTACCTAGTACCCAGTTAATCCCACTTAGTTCAATAAGGTGGTATTTACAGAATACTCTCAGGACTCTCTGGAGTTCACAAAATGGTGCATTCAGTTAACAATGTCCATTTAAGTCTCCTCCTTTAAACTGGCATGAGATATGCTATTGGAGAATTTCAGCAGGTTAAGGGGCTGGCAGGAACTATCTAGGATTCCTTCCAGTTAAGCCCTCAAAGGCATTTTGCAGTCCCACGCTGGCCCCCAATATGCCAGTGTGGGACTGCATGCTGTGAACATATGACAAGCCCTTCTGTGAGCCCCAGAGATTGTTTTTCTCTCCCTTCTCCCTTCTGAGCCCCAGAGATTGTTCATGTCTATCTTTCTACTTTAAAACCACTGCCACTTACCATTTCTTAGGGTCCTTTTCATCTCCAGACTGGCCTATGTGGTAGGATGTAATCTTGCCAGCTATCCTCTTCTTGCTGTCCTCCCAAATAACACTGATACGATGGAGATAATAAAGTTACAAATATGGGAAATAGTTATACACACTTGAGACATTTCACAAAAGTTCCTGTAATCAATGTTTGTGCTTCTTTTGATTGAAGGTACTCTGAAGCTGGAGTAGTCTGCTCTCTTTTATCAGTCTTCTAAGGAGAGTGGTGCTTCTTATTGCTTATAGGCTAAGGCTACACTAATTAGCCTAGCATTCAAGGCCCTCTACAAGCAGACTATGGTCTACCATTCCATTATTATCTCCTACTCATCTTCCAGTCCACACAAACTGTCTGCTCCCATCAAATGGTCTACTAATTATTTTCCCCCAAACTATTTTCATTCCTATTTCCTGGTCTTTGTTCACATTAATTCCCTCAAGCTCTCTACCCTTTCTTTGGGGCCTGGAGCCCTACCTTTTGTGACCACCCCAGCCCTTGGAGCAGAATGGCTCCCTCCTTGGAATTCCAATAATCCTTCTAGTCTGCACCACTTCTCTAGATTTAACACATGGGAGTATATGTGTGTGCATGTGAGCCTAAAAGCAGACACAGTTTTATATATTTAGGGCTAACACGTGCCACACACTGAGTAGGGACTCAGTAAACATTTATTTTTTAATGATGATGTCATGTTCTTGAGGCCTGTTCTTTCTTTTCCTAGGTAATGTTTACTAACATGAATGAAATGCTGCTGAGACTTGCTCATGTTTTTTAAAAAGATGAAGATGGTGATGACTCAGTGGCAAGACCTTTTGGCAGAAAATTCATCTTGAAAATACTTGTACTATCCTAGCAACACACGTGTAACAAGGGGAAACTGCCAGAACAGTCCTAATATAAAAGCAGGGCAGATTGTAGGATTTTAATAGGCAGGATTCTCTTTTCTCCTTTCTCTCTTTCTTTCTCTCTCTTTCTTTCTTTCTTTCTTTCTTTCTTTCTTTCTTTCTTTCTTTCTTTCTTTCTTTCTTTCTTTCCTTTCTTTCTTCTTTCCTCTCTTTTTCCTTTTCTTTCCTTCCTTCTTTTCCATCCTCCCCCCTTCCCTCCCTCCTTTCCTTCCATTCTTCCTTCCTTCTTCCCTTCCTTCCTCCCTTTCTTCTGTCAAAGTAATTAAACACTGGAATGAGCTACAGAGGGAGATTATTGAGAAAATTTGAACAATTTACTCATTCATTCGAAAGAAAACTGGGAGGCAAAGTAAAGGAAGGGGGAAAAGTTTAAGTATGAGGGATTTGGCATTTATCCATAGAAAACAAAGGAAGGCAGATAAAACCTTCCTTCTTTCCTTTCTACCTTCCTTCCTTCCATACGTTTTGGTCTCAACTCTGTGTGGCTTCCCCAGCAGGATGAAGAACCTTGTGGTAGGTGGGGCTCCTTCTTCACTGTGTTGTGGAGCTGTCAAGCAGGCCAATAAAAATTTAAAAAGGCACAGATGTTTTTCTCTGTGAAGAAGTGGTTGAAACAGTTACTGAGTAACTGTTTCTCTTAATGTGGATATACCTTCAGTCCCCAATAGACCCAAACAGGCCAACAAATTTAGCTCTTAAATACTTTACCCAAAGGAGTGCTGGGGTGACCGGTGGGAAAAGACCTGCTATTGCCTCAGGAGTTGGAAAAAGACAGACTCACACAAGTGGCAGGACAAGACATAACAGAACAACCAAAAAAAAAAAAAAAAAAAAGAAGCATAAAAAGTTACTGAAGGGAAAACAAGGAAACAAAAATTGAAATAGTAAAGAAACACTAACTACAGAGGAAGCAAGTATGGAAATTTGTCTGTGATTACATTCTTGGAGAAAAGTATAGAAAATGTGGTATAAAATACTTTAGTCCCAGAAACACCTATTCTAGAGCTATTCACTTATAAAATAATTTTAGGTGTTTAAGACTAGAAATCTGGGCTGGGCGTGGTGGCTCACACCTGTGATCCCAGCACTGTTGGGGTGCCGAGGTGGGTAGATCACGAGGTCAGGAGTTCGAGACCAGTCTGGCCAACATGGTGAAACCCCATCTGTTCTAAAAAAACACAAAAATTAGCCTGGCATGGTGGCAGGCGCCTGTAATCCCAGCTACTTGGGAGGCTGAGGCAGGAGAATCACTTGAACCTAGGAGGGTGGAGTTTGCAGTGAGCCGAGACTGTGCCATTGCACTCCAGCCTGGGTGAAAGGGCAAGACACTGTCTCAACAACAAAAAGACTAGAATTTTTTTTTTTTTTTTAGACTGTGGCCCAGGCTGGAGTGCAGTGGCGCCATCTCTGCTCACTGCAAGCTCTGCCTCCCGGGTTCACGCCATTCTCCTGCCTCAGCCTCCCAATGTAGCTGGGACTACAGGCACCCACCACCACGCCTGGCTAATTTTTTGTATTTTTAGTAGAGGCGGGGTTTTACCATGTTAGCCAGGATGGTCTTGATCTCTTGACCTCGTGATCCACCCACCTCGGCCTCCTAAAGTGCTTGGATTACAGGCGTGAGCCACTGTGCCCAGCCAGAAATCTGTATTTTTTAAAAAAATAGAGACAGGGTTTCATGTTGTCCAGGCTGGTCTCAACTACTGGCCTTAAGCAATCCTCCCACCTCAGCCTCCCAAAGTGCTAGGATTACAGGCGTGAGCCACCACACCCAATTGAAATTTGTATTTTTAGTAAGTGCTTCTGCTGATTCTTAAGATCTAGTAAGTTTGGGAAGCACTAGCCTGTAACATAGTAGAAGGAGTTTCATTAAAGTGCAGAAACAGCAGCAAATAATTTGCTTGAAAGGCAATTCATGCAACAGGAAAAATAAGAGGGGAGATAAAGATTGAACATTTGAAATAGGAGAATAAATAATTATATTCTCTTTTGCACCTCTTGCTCCTGAAATAATTTAAGGCAGCAATGTTATAATATTAATAATGAACATATCTTGAGTGCTTACTGTTGGCTTGATACTACACGTGTATTTTCTCATTTAACCCTCACAACAACCCCATGACTACTATTGTTTTCTCCATTTTACAGATGAGGAAAATGAAAGGTTAAGATAGGAAAGGGTAGAGCAGGAAGCCAAGCGTTAAGTATATTAGTCCCCAGAGTCTCTGCTCTTGCTTCACTATATTGCTTCCAAACATCAAAACAAACCAGAAAACCAGAAAGCCCAGAAACAACATGAAAGCCAAAAAGCACAACTAAGTGAAGAAATTTGGATGATGGAAAAATAAAGGAAGACAAACAGGTGAAGCTGGGGTGAGGTCCTGTGCATTGATTAGAAGGGAGGGGACACGCATTTGGCTGTGGGCTTTCCAACAGCCAAAGCAAAAAAGGAAGCGTGTCTTGATTCAGGGTATCTGCAAGATAAAAGCAAACCCGCTTTTTAGAAGAAACATAGCAATTTCTGGCAGAATTTTCTGGGAGAAATGACCCTTGTAGTACTTCAAAAAGAGGAGAAATGATTCTATTGAAAGGATTTGAAAGGATTTTTTTTTCAAAGAACTTTACTGTTCATTAATTTTTTTAAAAATTGGGCAAGCAAATGTTTTGAAAAGGAAATCATTTAAATATGGATGATAATATTATTCCCTTGTAAATATGTTTTACAGTTCACACTTTTATAATAAAATAACTGCATGTGGAGTTTTTGTCCTTGGAGATCTTAAAGAAAAGAGTGGCTATTCCTCTGGCTTAGATGCCTGAAGGCAAGGACGGGCTTAAGGGGGCCCCTTCCAACTCCGGGGCTGCGATTCTATACTTCTGTAGCTGTGCAAACACTTCTACCTGGGGCAGCTTAACTAGTCTTAAACCTAAAGACTCAGCCACAGCGATGGCAATGAATGCTTCCATTGTGGAAATCCTTTCTGATAAAATAAATGTTTAAAAAACACACACACAGACAATAAAACAAAACCTCCTCAACACTTGGGATTAAGACACACCCAAGTAAGACATTTGCAGAAACAAAAGTTGTACTTAGTAAATGCTTGTCACTGGGGATGGAGAGTCAGCACTTAGGCACCACTCATTTAACTCTGAGCGCGTTTGCTGAAGTCCTTTGTGTCTTAGATGTCAAAGAAATCTTTTCTAAGGGCGCCATCAGCACCACCTCAGGGGTGATGTTTTAAGCCTAATGTGAAAAAGAGAGCTTCGCTAAAACTTCTTGTATGATTAACACAGCTGAATGCCCTTTATGACGAAGCATGAGGAGTGCAAATAAAATTCTCTTCAGGAGGAGACCTTCTCCCCTACTTTTTTTTTTTTTTTTCTGAAATCATTTCTTAGTAATGTAGCACAAGAAAAGAACGTTCACATTTAGGGTTGGGGGAGGAAGCCCAGGGAGGTATAACTGTGCAGTTGAAACTGACCAAACTCATTACCAATTGGGTCAAATGGCTCAGAGGAAGCTCCCTTGCTGAATGTTGTCAGACTGCAACCCATAAAAGGTGAGAATCAAGTTAACATCATTGTGTGCATTAGGAAATGTGGTGCGGCAATAGGTAATACAAGCACATTGGTCCTTTATAGACTCTGTTGGGATCTTTGGCCTTCTGGCTAGCATAGGGCGTCCAGGAAGAAGGCATACAGGCAGCTTCTCTAAAAAAGAACTGGCCGGGTGTGGTGGCTCACACCTGTAACCTCAGCACTTTGGGAGGATGACCTGGGTGGATCACCTGAGGACAGGAGTTCGAGACCACCTTGGCCAACATGGTGAAACCTCGTCTCTACTAAAAATACAAAAATCAGCCAGGCATGGTGGTGGGTGCCTGTAATCCCAGCCACTCAGGAGGCTGAGGCAGGAGAATCACTTGAACCCGGGAGGCAGAGGTTTCAGTGAGCCGAGATCCTGCCACTGCACTCCATTCTAGGTAACAAAAGAAAGAGAAAAAAAAAAAAAAAAAAAAAAAAAAAGTAAAACAATTAAAAGAAAAAAGAACCGAGGTGCTTGCCTCTGCAAAGAGGGGCATGGTTATGTCACTGTCAAGTGAAAGACTTCATCCTTGCCACAGAAGGCATCACCCTCTAGACGGCTTGATGGACTGCTACCCGACCAGGTTTCCCCTTTATAAACAGAGTCCAGCCGCCTTGGCCTTATCTCCTTGATTCTAAAATAGCTCGTCAATTTAATAGCATTCAGGTTGTTTATGCACACACAAGACCCTTTGAAAATAACCCTTTTCATGTCGCCAAACAGGCATTTTGAAATCAACTAATTGGATGGTTGTCTGAATTCAACTCGTTGTTTTAAAAATAACCAGTTGTTCCACTGAATTACATTTTTTTACCCCCAAGCCAATTGGTGTGTGTAGACAGAGTTTGAGTCAATCCAGATGGCTGGCTGCATTTTTGACTTGAACTGACTGACTGGATGTTTTGTGGTCAGATATATACAGCTCTTGATAGCCACTGGGGAAATGGAGTAGAAGGGAAGGAAGGTGTAGGAAAGTTAGGAGAAATTATATCAACAAAAGTTTCCATCTTGAGTGCTGTGGATCAAGACATTTTCTGCAATCAATCCTCCCCCCTCCTCAAAACACACGCACGCGCATGCACACACACACACATGCACGCACACACACACACATAGTTAAGAAAACAGAAATAAAGTAATAACATCCCTCCCAGCTGGCTCTGCTCACGGCTGTGGGTCTTTTCTTTCTTTCTCTCCATGAATTTCTTCGCTGCTTGGGTGGCCTGTGGAGGGATTCTGGCAACTCAGCTTCATGGATTTCGCTCCCTCTTAGGCTGACTTTTCCTTCCTGTGGGGAGCTCTCCTTTGAGGGGCTCAGTGTTCCTCTCAGTCTGCTAAAGGCAAAGCAGGAATGAGAGGGCTTCGGTCAGACCTGTACCCCATAATTCCAAGCATAAGGCCTGACGCTCACCCATGTAACCACTTTTCCTAAGGGAAGCTGGGAGTTTCCCATTATGTGTGTAACCAGTTCTCTCTACACGGACAATTACTGGTACATTTTGAGAAATTCAGAGTTTTGTACTATCTATAGTTCTCATAATTAGCTGTCAAATTCCACTGGCCTGAGGAAGTGCAATTCAGATGCTTTCAAAGGCTACTTCTTTCAGACTTACATTTTGATTTCTTCATTTATCTTACTGATAACATGATGAAAGTAGAACAGAGACAGACTTTCCTTAAATGACTTATCCTCAGGTTTTTCACTTGTGAGCAAGAAAAGATTCCCTGAACATTTAAAATTGAACTGTAAGGGTGATCTTGAAAATGTCTTCCACTTTTATTTTCACAAATTCTGAATGAACCGTATGACACAAACTCATTTTTCTGCTGCCCACATTGTACCTTTTCTATCTGTGCAAAGGTCACTGTTTGCAGTGAAGAGAAGAGCACAAGAAATATTCCGAAGTTTGGCCTGTTTATATTGTTCTCAACTTTTCTCTCTCATCCAGTAAATCTCAAATTGGCATGTTTTTCATAACGTGTCATTTTTCCTGCCTAGCTTTTTAAGGTGAGTATTGATTCCCATGAGCCTTCCATAGACATCTGGATAACATTCAAAGTTTTTGCCTATGACATTTACGTTTTAAAGCACTGCCACATGGCTTGTTGGGATTTTTTCTTTTCTTTTAGACTTGGGGCATGGTCCTGTCTTCATTGCTGACCTGCTATGCGACCTTGGGATCATCACTTCATCTCTCTCAATCTCAGAGGCTTTCCCATCAATATTATGGGGGTAATAATACTTGCTTGCCTGGTCTATCTGATAGGGCTGTTGGAAAGAACAATCTGATAAGGTATGAGGAAGTCCTCTGTGAGAAATAGGAAGTTTTAAATAAATACAAGAGGTTCTGAAAGGAGACAATTTAACTGGGATTATTAGGTAGTCCTGGAAATTTGGTTCTTCCTTCTCAGATTAAGAGGTTTGTTATCAGGTCCCCAAATTTGACTATGTGTAATCATTACTGTAATCCCTGTTTGCTGAATTGAAACACCCCAAAAGATCAAATTCTAAGGAAAAAATGGTATGAGTAGATATACTGCCTAAGATTTGAGAATCAATAATATTAATATAGGGATAAGGACACTTGGCAGGCTTGATTTTTTTAGAGTTAGGGATACTATGAATATGTTGAAGTGCATCAGTATAATGCATTCTATTTGCAGCAAAACTAGGGTGAGAAATAGAGATCTCTGGATTTTAGAATTATGGCTGCTTCAGGTGTGAATACAATACTGCTCATAGGCTGGGTGAGGTGGCTCACACCTGTAATCCTAGAACTTTTGGAGTCCGAGGTGGTCGGATCACTTGAGGTCAGAGTTCGAAACCAGCCTGGCCAACATGGTGAAACCTGGTCTCTGCTAAAACAAACAAACAAACAAACAAAAAACAAAAAAACATAAAAAAATTTAAAAATATTGCTGGGCATGGTGGCAGGTGCCTGTAATCCCAGCAATCCCAGCCACTCAGGAGGCTGAGGCAGGAGAATCGCTTGAATCCAGGAGGTGGAGGTTGCAGTGAACTGAGGTCACGCCATTGCACTCTGACCTGGGCAACAAGAGCAAACTCTGTCTCAAAAAACAAACAAACAAACAAAAACAAAACAAAACAAAACTGAACTGCTCATAGAACGATATTCTGATCTTTTTATCTGAATGAGAACTAAACCTTTTTTTGTGTGAAAATACACAGAAGAACAGTAGGTGATTCCATCCTTCATTCTTTGATGTTTCTCTTTAACTGACTCATCCTTGAGTGGTGTAGGGCATTTGATAAACCCCAGATGGTTTAGAAGCACACAGATAATATATCTGCTTTATATTATCATCTTGTCTAGCTGCTTGCATGTGACTAAATGACCTCTTTGCCATAGGAGAAGTTACACCAAGGAAGATGAACTTTCCCTTCCATATGCGAGATAATTGTTTTCCCTCCACGCCATAGAGTATTAGCTGAGAGACTGACATTGTTTCTTTTTACTGGGAAATCATTAGCCTTTTGCCTCTGAAGAAGAGTCACTTCATTACCTAGTATCAAGCAGAAGAAAAGAAAGTAAATATGGCATGATATTTCCGTAAGGTGATAAATTAGAAAAGGTATGAATATATGAGTTTGATGGTAAAGTTGAAAACTGGGGTAGATCTGGCTGTAAGCTCAAGTTTGAAAACGTTTTTTCAGAGGTGAATTTGAGCTCCTGTAGTTACGTCCAGGAAATATGAGCCATTACTAAGATCTGGGAATTGAGGGTAAGGCCAAAAGAAAAAAAAAAGTCTGGAAATGTAATTGTAATTGGGGAGGCCAAATGACAGAGGTTAAGCCCTGGGAAATGGAAAGGCAAATTGGTGTCTGAGAATTCCTGGGCCCGTGGCAGGTCTCTTGCTGGACCCAGGCCATCACTGAACACTGCTTAGCTCCCGTAATCTCCACATGGACCTGTTTTAAGGAGAAGCTGGAGGAAGACTAAGCAGGAGTCAAGAGTGTGAAGTTAAAGGAGACCCTTTGAGGGCGTATGCCTGCCTTCAGACTTACAAATCTGCAAACCTTTGGTAATCTGGAACTCCCAAAAGCTGGCATTGTGGCAAACCTGGCAATGAACTCACAACTAAAACCTCAAGATCTCAGTCATGTCTGATCACTCTGGAGGTTAAAATCAAACCTGGCTAAGGACCATGAGGAGGAGAATTTTGCCCTCATCACTGTATCACCAGTGCTTAGAACACAGTGACTGCTGAATAAATGTTAGTAATAAATGACAAAGAAAGAAACAAGTAAATAATGTTTGTTAAAACAAACAAAAACCAAACCTGGCTTTGACGGCCTTTAAAAGAAGTAGCCTTAAGGTTCACACAATAATGTGAATACCTGCAATGTGCCAGACACTTTACCTATATGATCTCTAGTCCCCTCAAAGATTTTGCAAAGTTGTATTTTTCTTAGCACACAGAGAAGCTGTACAATGCATTGTAATATATGTGTATTATCACATGGATATATATATCTCCATCCATTCATTGACCAAGATTAAGTTTAAAAAAATTGTGGTAAGAACACTTAACATGAGATCCCCCCTCTTAACAAAATTTAAGCATATTACACACTATTGTTGACTATGGGTACAATGTTGTACAGCAGATTTCTAGAGCCTATTCATCTTGCTTGACTGATACTTTATGTCCTATTCTTCCTTACCCCCAGTCCTTGGTAAACACTATTCTACTCTATATATCTATGTATTTGACCATTTTAGATACTTTATATAAGTGGAATTGTGCAGTATTTGTCCTTCTGTGCCTGGCTTTTTTCACTTAGCATAATGTCCTCCAGGTTCATCCATGTTGTCACAAATGGCAAGATTTCTTTCCTTTTGAAGGCCAAATAGTATTCCATTGCAAGTATATACCTCATTGTCTTTTTTTTACAACTTCTATCATAACTTCAGGGTTACATGTGCAGGATGTGCAGGTTTGTTACATAGGTAAACGTATGCCATGGGGGGTTGTTGTACAGATGATTTTATCCTGCAGGTATGAAGCCTAGTATCCATTAGTTATTTTTCCTGATCCTCTCCCCCCTCCCATCTTTCATCCTCCAATAGGCCCCAGTGTGTGTTGTTCCCCTCTATGTGTCCGTGTGTTCTCATCATTTAGCTCCCACTTACAAGTGAGAACATGAGGTATTTGGTTTTCTGTCACATTGTCTTTATTTATCTGTCCATTGTCATTTAGGTTGTTTTCACATGTTGGCTATTGCGAAGAACTGCAGCAATGAACAGGGGGATGTTAGTATCTGTTTAGGATCCCGATTTCAATTCTTTTAATGAATACCCAGAAGTGGGATTGCTGGATCATATGACAGTTCCATTTTTAATTGTTTGAAGAGCCTCCATACTGTTTTCCATAGCAGCTGCACCATTTTATATTCCCACCAACAGTATGCAAGGTTTCCAATTTCCACATCCTCACTAATACTTGCGGTCTTTTTGAAGGTTAAGTTTTTAATCCTCATTTTCTAAGTGAAGGCTTAGACCGATAAGGCTGCTTGCCCAAGGTTATCTAGCTGGTAAGTAATAGAGTTGGAATTTGGACCCAGGACTATCTGACTGTGGAACTTATGTCCATTCCACAACACTGTGCTGGCTCTTGTGATCACTGTGTTGCAACATAAGTTAAAGCAAGTCAACTGGAGAGTGAGTTGAAATAGCTGTTATTGAAAATGATTGCTGTTTAACTGAGGTTAAACCAAAGGAACGACCTAGGAAGGGCTACTTTGGCCTTTGATTCCAGAATTACAGTTTTTAAAAAGCAGATTAATGCAGGAGAGCATGCATCTGTATATGCTGAATCATACATTAAAGAGGAAGAGAAAACTCATTTCAGAGGATTTGTTGTTATTTTTTAAAAATCAAATTTCATGATGTATAGTAGGCCCAATACAGACTCAGCTCATTGTCTCACCATTTTTGTATATTTACAACATTGCACAAAAATTGAATATGATAAAACAGAGCATCAAGAATAGGTTATATTAGATTTCATATGTATGCTTTGTTTACTAAGGCAGAGAAATAGGCAATACATTTCAGAAGGCTTTCCATAGAAGGGATTGACACAGGTTTTCCAATAGGAAAAAGTTAATAATAAATCTTCCTAAAACATTACTATAATCATTTCCAAACAATAAAATAATCAATTAGACCCCTCATACAGTGAGATTTAGATAAATATAGTATCTTACCTTTAGTATTTTATAATCTTAAAAAATCAATATCAAAGCCTTGGTTATTTAAAAATGTTAATGAATTAATTTTAAAAATATTTGACTTAGATTTCTAGAGATAAATAAAATATGATAGAGGTATGTCTGTTTATATCTCCACTCTTGCAAAACTGCTCACAACAAAATTACTATCTTGCTTATTAGGAGAAAATTTATTTATTTATTTATTTATTTATTTATTTATTTATTTTGAGATGTCTTGCTCTGTCGCCCAGGCTGGAGTGCAGTGGCATGATCTTGGCTCACTGCAACCTCCTCCTCTTGGGTTCAAGCGATTCTTGGGCCTAAGCCTCCTAAGTAGCTGGGATTACAGGCACACGCCACCATGCCCAGATAATTTTTGTATTTTTGTAGATACGGGACTTCACCATGTTGGCCAGGTTGGTCTCGAACTCCTGACCTCAAGTAATCCACCCGCCTCAGCCTCCCAAAGTGCTGGGATTACAGGCATGAGCCACCACGCCCAACCAGGAGAAAAATTAAATTTTTAATGTTATTATACGGTACTTTGATTAAGAAGAGCACTGATCAACAACTAATATTTCTTGAGCATCTCCTATGGAGCCATTACTGGGGTCTGTGTCATGAGGAATACATTTTGTCATGTCTTCAACAATGTGTACTGGGGGCCTACTGCATTCTAGGCAAGGTTCTGGAGGCTATATACAGAAATGGAAGATTCCTTCCCTCAAGGAATTCACTAACATAGAAACACAGATGGTCAAAGGTAGAAGGAATTTTAGAAAGCATGTAGTCCACCGTTCTCAATTTATAGTTAAGGAGGCTGTAGTTCAGAAATGTTAAGTTACTGATTTAGAGTCGCAATGCTCAGAGTGGCAAAACAAGAACTAGAAATGAGCTCTTTGACTGCTGGTCTGCCGTTCTTTTCATTATTCCAATCTACTTGGGAAGATGGGATACTCCCACATGAAACAACTGCTAACTTCAAAACAATACCAGACAAAAAACTGCTAACAAAACATATGGTATTAACCATACGTTTAACAGGAGTTAGGGAAGAACTGGAGACATCCAAGAGAGCGTAAATCTTCTGAGTAATGACATGCAATTTATTTACGGCAGGGGAGACTTGCTATGCTTCTGACATGTTGTAAGGATGAATGAGATGAAGGCATTCCAAGGAAGCAGTACTTCCCTCTGGATCTTATCATCTTGCTCTTAAAAAGATATGTTTTGGTACTCAGGCTAGTATCTCTTTCATTTACAACAGAAAACATGATATAAATTAGGAAGGAAATAATTGATAAAATAAAATACAAAGGTTATGGAGTTCAACCTCTGTTTGTAATTTATACTAAGATCTTCTGAGATGCACAACCTCATGTAAGCCACATTTACTCTCTTCTGAGTGTTTCTTGAATAAAAGTGAGCTGAAGAAGAAAAGCATTCTTATGTGATAATTTTTATAGCAGGAATATTTTAGCTAGAAATTTATCTTTAAATAAGTCACTTATTATTGGAAAGTTTTTATATGTTATGATCTTAATAGGAACTCTCCATAAATCGGGATGTGTGGACTTATTTTTGTAAAGAAAAGCATCACAGGGCTTCACTGAAAAACATTTACTAAGGGACTACTATGGACCAAAGTACTGTGCATATACTAGGGTGATGCTTCTCAAACCATCTGTAGTAAAATCAGCTTATTTTATATTATTTTTATTTTCTGACATGGACAAATACTTTGGGAAAACATCATGAAAATGATTTACTGGAAAAACTGAAAAAGAAATACAAAATATAAGGCCATTTTAAAACAATTATTTGACTCAACAGTGTGACCAACTCTTCATGTGCTTACAAGTGGCAGCAATATAAAAATGCTATAAAAGTTTCTAGGGGCCAGGTGTAGTAGTTAATGCCTGTAATCTCAGAAATTTGAGAGGCTGAGGTGGAAGGATCCCTTGAGTTCAGGAGTTCGAGATCAGCCTGGGCAACATTGTGAGACCCTCATCTCTGCACAAAATAAAAAAAAAATTAGCCAGGCATGGTGGTACGTGTCTGTGGTCCCAGCTAGTTTGGGAAGGGTGCTGAGGTGGAAGGATAGCTTGAGTTCAGGAGGTCAAGGCTACAGCAAGCCAGGATCATACCACTCCAGTACAGTCTGGGCAAGACCCTGTCTCAAAAAAAAAAAAAAAAAAGTTTCTAAATGTTTACTTGGTAGCAGTCACAGATTCACAGACTGGTAGGAAACAGGGCACTGACCAGCACAGGTACACGGACTGCACTCTGAGTAGCACTGTACTACAGGGAGTACAGAAAAGAAGCATATGAATCCCTACTCTTTTAAAGCTCTCAAGTTATTGTGGAGATACATAGGAAAACATACATTTGCTGCACAATTTGGCAAGTGTAGTGGTCACCCCAATGTTGGTACCGCAAGTCAGGCAGCCCCTGGGCCTGGTTGGTAGGGTATGGAATGGCTTGGACCTGCTCTCTCCCTCTCCTTTAACTGCAGGTCTCAACCATACTGCCTCTCAAGAACACAGTTCTTGCCAGGCGCAGTGGCTCACGCCTGTAATTCCAGCACTCTGGGAGGCTGAGGTGGGCGGATCATAAGGTCAGGAGTTCGAGACCAGCCTGACCAACATGGTGAAACCCATCTCTACTAAAACTACAAAAATTTGCCAGGCGTGGCGGTGTGCACCTGTAATCCCAGCTACTCAAGAGGCTGTGGCAGGAGAATCACTTGAACCTGGGAGGTGGAGGTGGCAGTGAGCCGAGATCGTGCTATTGCACTCCAGCCTGGGCGACAAAGCGAGACTCTGTCTCAAAACAAACAAACAAACAAAACAAAACAAAACACACAGTTCCTAAGGGATAATCTTTATGGTGACTATAGAGTTACAGGTGGTGCTGGGGATGGGGTTTTCTTATGATATGCTACTTTTGAAATTCCACAAGACTTAGGAGTGTGGATAGGGTTTGAGAAGGGGAAGGGAGAAGTTATCAAAAATATGAGTTGTTATCTGTGATGGTGGCTGTTGATTTCCCATGATAAGTTGCTTGAAATTCATGGAGCTCTGGTGAGAGGAAAGGACCTTAATGGAAGCAAACACGTGAGATGTCAACTGTTGAATGCCAGTTGGCTTACTGGGGACCCAGGCTCCAGAGCATAAAGACCCAGAAAAAATCTTAGTGAAATTATTAGAGGTTCTATACATCGTACATCAAAACAGATATATTACATTACCTGAACCACTGTGTTTTTTGGTCCAAAATGATTCAAAGCAAAACAAAGTACGTGTGAATTGCCATGTGGCACATAAAGCCATGCCTCAGGCATCACCAGCATTTGGATTTAAAGCTACTGTGCTCTCAATCACCAAACTAAAACCCCTTAAATTTTTATAGAAAACCAAATATCCTATGCAAGAGACACAAAATGTTAGATTTACATACAGTGCATCTGCCCAATCAAAAAGAAAATCAATGGACTGGGATATGAAGAAATATGTTAGAAATCTAAGTCAATATCCCTTATACAAACAAACACAGAATAGAATAATTTTTTATTTGTGGTAATCAACATGATGGTACAAATAAAATTTTCAGTAGTTTTTTTCAAGACTTGGACTCTGACTTACAAGAAGCTCAGTATATTTTGTGGATTTAGTGAGGGCAAAGCATAGTCCCTGGTCTGAGGAGAGGCTATCCATCCACAACTCACAATGCAAGCATCTCAGCAGGGTCTATTAATTTTCCATACACATGGAGCCAAATTCTGCCTGGGATTATTATGCAATTTTCAAAATGGCTCTAAGTCTTTCAACTTACAAAGTTACCATTTACATTGCACTGGCCTGCTGGCTGGGATGGATGAATGAACACTCTTTCCCAAAGGACCATAATTCATTCTCTGATCATAGCTTATACATTTGGGAGCATTGGGATCAGTGTGCCTGGCGCCTCCCCTCCCCTCTGCCCCACAAAGGAGTCATACACTGCAAGAGAAGGGGAGACAAAGTGGCTGTGTGCCACAGAGTGCAGAGGTGTGGCCAGGGAGGTGTTGACTGTGAGCAGCACCAGTCTAACATATAAGCAACTGTCTACATGATGTGATTTCAGGTGCACCAAAAAAGGCCTCATTGCCCCTCAGTTTAAACACTCCCTTCCCACTGGCGGATGCCTGGAATTCCACTGTTTTTAGAGCTCTGTTCCTTTGGTTTAAAGCTTTGATCCTGTTAAAATACTTGTACCCCTGGGTGGGCAGCCCCATTATAACCTATCAACCATATACACTGTAAACGGATGAGTTTTAAAGTTTCTTTTCTGAAAGCAGGTTTTGAGAGTGGAGTTCAGGGCAGAAGATACTGTGTACCTGAGGGATATGGGGAAAGGAGAACATCACCTGGGGGGCAAAGGAAACTGGGCCCAAGACAAACAATGTGTGCCTGTGTGGCCGCGTGCATGGCTGTGTATGAGCTCCTCCCATGGCGGCAGCTGTTGAACACCCTTTCTTAACCCTCTCCCAGAAAACTTGATTTATGCTGCTTTTGGAGCCATGGAACCAGACTCTCCTCCCAGCTACAGCAAGATAATAGCTGCTGGCTACAGCTGGGAATTCTCGAATTCTTTCAAACTGGAGACTAGGAGCGAAAGGTGAAGAAAAGTTCTTCTGGGCCTGCTGTGCTAGGTAGCCTTCCTCTGGGGTCCAAAGAGAAAGATGGGGCCCAACGATGTTATCTAAATGCTTCCAACTGGGCCTGAAAGCACAGAATCATGAATTGTCAAAAGTGAACACTGGCTCAATCAGCACATCCTTTTGTGTTTCTAGACTGATTGTTTCTCTTTGTCTCTACTAGCTGAAGAGTAAGGATGAATCACTGGCCTTACTTCTAACACAAGGAAGGGAACCTTGAAAGATAAGACAGTTGTTTATGTAAAAGAGGAAAAGAAAACCCAGTCTTAATTCACAGTCGCCCATTTGGGCAGTATATAGTATGTGATGTAACAAATTGTATGCTTTGGTTAAGGAACTGGATTTTCATCAGTAAAATTCCAAGTTACTGGGTAGGCAGGGCGGACAGCTGCTCATAGCTTTCCTCCATGTCAGTTTCAGTGCCTGAAATTCTGCTATTAGAGTCATCGCTTAGGGAGTAGAAGGTTAGAAAGTCTTTGAGAGGCACTTATAAAAATGGAACCACTCCTTAAACCTAGCAAGTTTTATTAACTTTTACCTTAGGTTGGCTAAAAGCTCTGAAGTAGCCGCTTGGAGGGGCAGCAGAAGCTTTTAGGCCAAAGAAATATTTTCCAAAACCTCAGGGCCAGCTTGCCTATGACAGCCCAAAGCCTAGTCATTCACATATCACCCCACATATTTTGTTATATCTTCATATTCCCATTACAATTAAATATTTTTCTTCAAACCAGTTCACATTTTTATTGAAATAAATGTATCATGGCACCAGCTACTTAGTTTTGTCCTAACAAAATCATGGGTTGGATGTACTAGTTACATATATTTTTCCTAATCCACCATTAAAATAAATATTTATTAAAATGAAGAGCAAAAACTTCACTGGTCCACTTCAGTTAACCCAGGGATTCACACACTTCACTTTGGAAAGCACTGACCTAGCTCATACAAAGTATATTAAATATAAAGGCATGTATTAAAAATAAGTCACATTCCCCTTTTTCCAGGTACTCAATACCCAGTAGTTGAAAACAACTGTTGCCTTTGTAGTTAGTTGCATGAGCTCTGGAAGATCATGAATTTATGGGAGGTCATGTCTTCCTCTGCAAGGTCATGAAATTCAATCAATGCTTGCCTTCCAATCTGCCCTTTGGTCACAGGGCTCCACAGGTGGAACATATCAAACTCACCAGCCAAATTATGACTCTTAATTGGTGTTTCTTTTAAAGTGGATATGTCATTTGTCAAATGTTCAATGCAGGCGCAGGCCTAGCCCCAGGCAAAATTATGAAGTAGGAGAAGAATGCCAGATACATTGGCCGCACTCAAATGTTTGTTGAAAAAAGAGTGAATGGGCCCTCCGTCCTTGACTCCTTCTCTCCCATCCCCCATATCCACTAGGTCATTATACCCTTTTAACGCTATATGCTAAATATCTCCAGTAATTTTTTTCCATTTCCAAATCTTCTCTGCTACAGGACTTTATCATTTCTTGTCTGAATTATTTTCACAGCCTCTGAACTGGTCTCCTTGCTTCCAATCATTTTCCTTCTCCAAGCCATTCTCCACAGTGCTGCTGGAGAGATCTTTTAATCAGGCAAATGTGATCACGGCGCCCCCTTCCCCCACCGTGCTGAAAATTTCCTTAAGTGGTTCCCCAGGCTCCTCCACATGGCTTCAAGACTGCATAATCTGGCCCTTGCTTACCTCTCTCACCTTAGCTCTTCCAACTCCCCAACATGAAATCATTACTTGCACCTCCCACCTTCCAAATGGGCCATGCCAAGCCCTCTCCCCTCAGTGTCTTTGTTTACACTGCTTTCTTTGCCTCAGCACCCTTCTCCCCATCTGCTTGTCTCACCTAAACTCCTACTGGTCTGAGTTTAGGTCATCATCTCCGGCACGCTTTCTCCGATTCCCCCTCTTAGTAACCCTTAGAACTTTCTTATCTTAGCATTCACACAGTGGGTTAACATTCGACTTGGTTGTTTTCCCCATTAGTTTGCAGTTCTTTGAGGTCAGGTACCACGGGTTGGTTAATCTTTGTATCCTCATTGTCTGTTTGTAATCTACAGTGCCTGGAACACAGTAGGAGTTCAAATATTTGTTACCGAATGAATAAATGGATAAATGAACTTCCACCGTGACCTTCCTCTCTCTGTCTCCCTTCTCAGCCCATGGGTCCTGGAACACAACCTCCTCTCCCCTGACCTTGCACACCCCAGACAATTTCCTGGTGCTGAGGTTCTCCCTCAAAACCTACTTTCACCTAGGTCAGAAACAAAACCTCAGATGACAAACTAATTCATGCAGAGGTGTTAAGTAATTTCATCATACAAATACTTATTGAGTTCTCTAGTGGAGTAGGGTGTGGAGGATCATGAAAAGAATCCATGCTAAAGATCCCTCCTTACCAGCATATAGGCAATGACCAAAATGTATTCCTCCTCGGAGAGATATTTGATTCTCAAAGAACTGGATTTCTAATGGTGAAATCTAAGCAGGAGAGCTGGGATTTGGGTGTAGAAGATCTTTCAAATAGCCTTCTACTCCATCTATGAAATAGGCTAGCTTTGGCTCAATAAATTTGCTGTGTAATGATTTTCTAATGAGTTAGGCTAGCTTTAAGCCCCTGGTTATTTCGTTGTAACTAGTTAGGCTTTGCCTCTTGAAGGGCCACCTGGGACTCTCGTGCAGTAGATTTTCTTTTAACGCCCCAGAATCAGGTGCTTTCTCTGACTTTGTGTGGCTCTATTGAATCAAATCTAGCAAGCCACAGGGGCTTTCAGACTCTTAAGATACAGTATTCAAAGGTGAGGCAGGTTGTGAAAAGCCCAGTGGTCCCTGGCTGTTCCTGAACGTGACTATTTGCGGGTTGGCTTTGAGAACCTGGTCAGAGCTGCGTTAGGAAAACGGTTCGCGGGAAGCTCCTCAGAGAGTAGAATGAGGAGGTGGATTTTGTGTGAAGGAATACCTTGTGTGGCTCTGTTGGCCAGGAAAGAGCTGGCACAGGCTGAAAGAAGGCCTGTGGCGAAGCGGAGGGGCACCTAAGCCAGGGACCCCCACCTGCCCCCAGGAAGGATGAAAAGGAGGCAAAAATCCTAAAGGGAAAAGCCCTCCAGGCTGTAAGCCAATGAGCGGCGGGAAGGAGGAGTGAGGCTGGGGAACTTCTCCCAGAGCCAGTCAGAGGGGACGGCTGCTGGGAAGCCAATCAGCGCGCTCGAGCCTGCAGCCCCTCTGCAGTAGTTATGCCAGAGCGCCCTGTGTAGAGCGGCGGCGAAAGGGCAGCTTGGCTCGGCTGCCGGGAGCCACCGCGCGCGCT
>NW_012107130.1:735429-761248 GCF_000951045.1 Mandrillus leucophaeus | reverse complement strand
TCAGCCCCGCCCTGCCCCGCGCCGCCAAGCGGTTCCCGCCCTCGCCCAGCGCCCAGGTAGCTGCGAGGAAACTTTTGCAGCGGCTGGGTAGCAGCACGTCTCTTGCTCCACAGGGCCACTGCCAGGCTTGCCGAGTCCTGGGACTGCTCTCGCTCCGGCTGCCACTCTCCCGCGCTCTCCTAGCTCCCTGCGAAGCAGGATGGCCGGGACCATGCGCACCGCGTGCTTGGTGGTGGCGATGCTGCTCAGCTTGGACTTCCCGGGACAGGCGCAGCCCCCGCCGCCGCCGCCGGACGCCACCTGTCACCAAGTCCGCTCCTTCTTCCAGAGACTGCAGCCCGGACTCAAGTGGGTGCCCGAAACTCCCGTGCCAGGTGAGGAGGGGTCCCTTGAGCGTTCCCCGCACTCAGCGGGGAGCAAGGGGCGCGTGGTGGTCCCGCCGGGCTGTAGTCGTGCGCCCTGCAGCTGGGCACTTGGGAGTGGTCGGTGTGCCTGGGGCCTGGCTGGATCTACTGAGGGAGGGAGAGAGGGTGTGTGTGGACGGAGCCCACTTACCCCAGTCTCACGCTGCTGTCAGGGAAGGTGTGAGCGGGAGGAAACGTGGGGATCGCCCTCTCGTGAGCGCCTGTTTTTTTGGAAGGGCGAGAAGGTGGGAGCTATTTTCCCGGGTCTTTGCGAACTGGCGCCCCGCAGCCGAGCTGGTGCCTCGGGAATTTGCCATCCTTGCTCGCACATACGTGTCAGAATTTCAGCCTTAGCTAGACCACAGCTCCAGCCGTCCCTTCCCCAGCGTGCCCCCCATGCCCTCCTTTACCCAGCCTGGGTTTCCTAAGCCTGGGCCCAAGTGCAAGCAAAGTTGAGGACAGATTTCTGAATTTGCAGTGGCGGGTGAAGACACACCGAGGCAAACTTTTGAATAAGAGGGTCCCCAAAATGAGGAGGACTGAACCTTTTCCTTCAAAACAGCATCCCTTATATAGGTTAGCGAAATCGCTTTAAAACCGGTGCTGCTGGCCCAGGGAGCCGGAGTCCAAAGAAATTTAACTCCTCCCCCTCCCAAATTCATCTGCCTTCTTGACAGGCTGGATCCTAAAGGGGAGATGATTTTAGGTGGAGGAAAGTTTCTGAACGCCTGCCTTTTGTTCTGCACAATCAGATCGTGCCGTAACGACGTATTTTAACATTAGCGGAAGGCTGCCGCTGTCAACAGATGAATATTAATGGCCCTGCGTGATTGACTGTCCAGCGGTTGGGCTCCTAACGCCCGCCTTAGAATCCAATTAGACCAAGTAGCTACACTGACAATGCGGACAAGAAGAGTCGGTTTCAAACAGGTTAATTTGTCAGGGGTGCACTGAGAAGAAACGGCCAGTTGTATTCCGTAACCGTGAGACGTTTGTGGCCTCCGGGGTCTCTTCTCAACCCAGGCATCCAGTGAGGCGCGCGTCCCGCGCTTCCCAGGGATCGGGGAGCAGCCCTAGCCAAAACTTGGCTGGTGGCTCTCAACAAGTCATGGAGGCGGGCCCGATGGTTGGACCAAGTTGTGAATGCGGATGCGCGCCCCGTGGGCGCTACCAGCCAGCGTTCACTGGTAGGAGGTTACCTAGGCAGCCAGCGCGCCCTCAGCCTTTTCTTTAGGTTGATGAAAAGAGCCGAGTGAGCCTGCTGTTTAGTTGCAAAGGTAATTGGTCACCCTTTTTGGTGACTGAAATGCATTTGCGCATATGTTAAATATTGCATTGCAGGATTTCGCTCTAAGGGAGGGTCGAACTACCTCATCCACTGTTAAGTGTTAATAATGTACCACGTGGGCATATGCAGGAGCTGTAAGGGGCAACCTATGAATCAGTTCCACAGAACTGAAACAACTGGCGAATCTCTCTCCCCTGGAAGTGCCATGGTAATTAGATTGTTAAGGCTAGAGAACATGCTTTTGTCGGTAATGTAAAAATTGGTCCTCACAGGCTGAGCCCCCACAAGACGAATGGGCCCAGGGTTGGGGTTGGGGCCACATTTGGCTGATTCAAAGCCAGGAGGTAAAGATGGTGCCCAAAAGAAGAAAAAGGCCAGAGGAAAGCACAGATAGTCATTTAGCAACCCCCCTCTCCACACACACTCCTGCAGGCAATCGCCCTCCCTCGCTCTCCCCCAGCTCTCTGGCTGCCTGCCTCTTTGCAGCATCTGTATAAAAGTATTGGGAGGGCCCACACACTGTGTGTATGAGATTTGGCCTGGGCTCCTTCCCTCCCTTTAGGCCTAGGGATAGCCATACACTTATAGAGAAGAGGGATTTGTAATAAAGGTTTTTCATTTTCCTCTGCTATTTCACAAACTCTATAGGAGAAATCACTTTTCAAGGGTTTTCATCATATAAACCCAACATTCCCTGCTTCAGTTCTATTTAACAAACACAAACACTGTTGAGCACCTTCTACATGGCAGGCACTGTCCTGACTTGCACTAGCCAAGCCAAACTTCAAATATGGTGATCCTCATACAGCTACCATTATATATCCTGGATTTTCCAGGGGCAGTGCAGGTTTCTAATACTCTGCCCTGGCATGAAACCATGTGTCCTGAATTTTAGTGGGACAAATATGGTCACTGTAGATATGGAAAATGTGAAAATCCTAATGTTCGTGTGTGGAAAGAGCGCATCAGTATTTTAGGGAAGAGACAATAATGGCAGACTAAATACAATGGTAAGTGCATAATTTTGAAGTGAATGAATGTATAATTTGCTGCTGTCGTTCAGTGGTTGGAAATTGAAAGAGAGCTGAAAATTATTTGATAATTATGAACCACCACGATGACCGCTTGACTTTCCCCCTCCACATCCATATTTTAAGCCACGTTCAGTTTGCCTGCTGTACTATATTAACTGCATTAAAGCTTTCTTTGTCCCAGATCAAATGAGATTCAGTCACAGTAAGGAGAAATCCTCAAGAATGTCCTGTTTCACTTAGGGGGGGCATTTGGGATTGACGGCTAACTTTGGCCATTAGCAGAATTGGGTTAGCCTGAATAAGGTACATTTCTTATGCGGATATGGATGAGACTAAATGGCATTTGAGACAAGCCAGCCTAAAAAATAAATCACTGGTGCTGAAGGACTACACTAGACTTCCACAAAGCTGATCTAAAGCCTTAAAATCTCATGTTCCCATTTCTTTTGGAGTGTTCAAGTCACAGGATAGCAGTTCTAAATAGCATGTCCCCAAAATCCATAGATCTCTTCATACCCCACTTATTTTTTTAAGGATTTGTAACTTGGAAAGCACCACAGATGGAAACCAGGCGCACAGAGTTAGCATTTGGCAGAAAAATCCATATAACTGACTTTCAGTACAGCTCTTTTGCCCTTATTTAATTTAGCAAAATTCAGAAAAAAGCCAATGAGCTCATAAGTCTAGATGTTTATTTTGTTTTGCTTAACCTACCCACAGGCGCAATCAAGAATGGATACAATTTTAGGCAAGGAAAGTGAGCTAGTAATCAGACAATGATGTTTCCAGTTGTCTCAAGGGAATGTTACAGAAGTCTAGAAAAAAATTCCTCTAAACAAAAATCAAGTGTAATTCACTTTATGAATGCCATACACCACTTTTGTCAGGGGAGGGGGGTAGCGTAAGGGATGGGTGGAAATGAGAAAATCAAACAAACCGTGGTAGTGTTGCAACTCCCAAAAGATTGAGGGATCTTGCCTTGGAAGGCCTTGGAAAGTGCGAGAACCAATCCAGAAGGCCAAATGCCTGTATGGGTAAAAGGCAGTCTTGAACAGCCAAAATTGACTTGCAGTTTCTTGAAATAGATGAAACAACATAAAAATAAAAAGCAACGTGCTTGAAACAAAGAGAGTTTGGTATTTGTTGTTGTTGTTTTTACTGTGAGAACTAGCCTCCGTATCTGGGTTGCCAGCTGCGGTTCCCCAATTAGTTTGAAGCAGTTAGCGGTCCTAATATCGAGAGAGAATAATAAGTGAGGTGTGGAAAGGTTTTCTCTCTTCTGAGATTGCACTAGACATTTGGGTGACCAGGTGATTTGTTAAAACTTTGAACAATACAAAAAACTTTGTATTGTGTGCTAACTTGGAACAGTTAGAGAATTCTTTCAAATGTGGTCTGAATAGTACACGAATCCTGATACTGATACCAAGCTGTGCTTAGAGGGAGCCATCAATCTGATGGAGGACATGGCTGATGATTGGTGGGGCACCTTGGGCTGAAAGGAGTCTAACACTGCCAACTCCTTGGCAGCCTCTGTAATAGGTGCTGGGGGTGCAGAGAGGAGTGAGACAATCCCTTTTGTCAAGGAGCTCACAGTCTAGTGGGGGAGCATACAAGTAAACAGGCTTCCCAGGAAACTTGTAGGATTAAAAAGGGTGAAAAGGGCTAGAAAATACCTCCAGGAAATTGGCTGAAATGGTCACAATAGCCAGCCTGGGCAAGGGAAAAGAACTGAAGAGATGAAGTGGGAGATAGGGAGAAGTCTCTTAATAGGGCCGCCATCTTAAAGAGTTTCTTAATTCTTGGAGCAAATTCCATTTTGGAAGCATTAGGAAATACAGACATAAGAATTTTGATGGATGCTAAATGAGACAGATGGTGTCAGTTTTGCAATGTGTTTTTTTCTTATAGACTGGTAGGTTGTATCCAATATTTTGATGCAATATTTTTGAGCATTCTGCTACTTCCATCTTTAGAGTTGCAATGTTTGCTGTTCACTGTAGCCTAGAAAAAGGCGGCTTATTACCGATCTGGGATAAAAGAGTCCTGGATTTGTCTGGTATGAGAAAAGACAGAAAATATGTTTTCTCCCTAAATGACAGCTATCAATGACCACGCCAACTTCAGTGTTTGATGCATATACAAAAGCATGGGTCTTAAGAGGTATCTTATTACTCATTTCTAAGAAAATTGAAGATAATCACTTATAACTTGTGCACACGATACATCATTTGGAAAGAATTTCACTGGGGATCATGTTGCTCAACTGAAAAGTTCTGGCATGCTGAATTTGTACATTTTTTTGTGAATGCTTCCTTTTACTCTGATCTCTAGCTTTTTTTCTGCATATGGTTATTTGTATGTTTTAGATTATAAGCCTCTTAAAGGGAAAGTACTACATTTGAGCAGTGTTGAGCACAAGGCCATACAGCATTTAGTAAATAATTGACAAAAATAGAGTTTCTAGATCATTATGTATTCCCTATGAACTCTCATATACTTTCCTAAGCCATATGTCATCTTACATATTTTAAAAGTCTAAGCCCAAATTGTTACGATACATTATTGGGGCATGTGGACAAACTTTTCAGCCTACATATATTTTGGCTGGAGACAGATGCAGGCTTACCTCAGTTAGCTGGCAACTTTTACCATCAGCGGGGCTTATTAAATTGTTGAGTACCCAAATAACAAATTGAAATTAGCAGAATTGTTATGACTGGCTTAGTATCATTAACGATCAACAATTATTACAGCACATAAATTGTAGGACATCTCTTAAATCAAGCCCTCTTTGATTTAATGTCAGCTAGACCTTTCTTGCTAAGGTTGATATTACCATATTTGGGAGTTGAGCTATATAACACATGCATGGACCTGTTGAAGTATCTCACAGGTTTTTGTAACCTGGAATCAGAATTCGTGTGCAGGCTCAATTCAAGAGCCTATTCCAGGAGCCAATATCTATTCAGTCCTAGCCAATCTTGTAAATGGGTTAGATGTTTTTGGTAATCTAGGATCTAATGGAAAGTGTGGGCAGAAAAATCTCCCACTCATCTGCCCATATTTAGCAAATTGTCTGGCTTGAAACAGGATCCCTGGCACTCCATTAGGAAATGAGCGTCAGAAAATAGAATCCAAGTTACAGGCCCCAGACTGGCTTTAGAGACAGCATAAAGTAATGGGAATTTACCTTCTGAGACATAATGACAGGGAGAATGCTGTTCAAAAATCAAGGTAAAGGTGGGTATATTAGCAGAGAAAGTGTGTGTTTTGAAATGCTATGTGTATGGGGGTGGGGGTGGTGAGAATGCTCATTGGAACATTGTAGCCTTACTTGAATATCTTGTTGAATATACAAGGTAAAGAAGATTTAGTTCTGTACTTCTAATTAGGGCAATTCAAGATCAATTAACCGTGTTAATTATTAGAAATACTTGTTTGCAATTTAAAAAAATGAATCAAGATTGATTACTAAGAGAGGCGTTTTCACTTTTCCCTCTTTTTGTGTGTAGCTGGACAAAGCCTAATTTGAGGGTTTGTATTCTTCCTCATGAATAAAAGGAAGTCAATGTTATGACCAAAATGCATTGCTAGTGTTCCGAACAGTTAATTACTTCTAGTAGCTGAAATTGTATTTATATGCTAGATTAGTAAATCTACTAAGCTCTTTGAAGCGTACTTAATAGGCTTATATTGATAAATAATTGATAGGAAGGGAGATAAAATACAAGTGGGAGTGGCAATAAGAAGAGAAGTCAAAAGCTATTATAAAAGAAACTTCCACCGTCCGGCCACCTGAAAGCTGAAAAATGTACATATCTCAGTAGAAGTGATGTTTTTGAAAATATTCTGTATTTTTCAAAATTTCCACAATGAAACATGTATTTATTCCTTATAAATCCAGAAGAAAGCACAACTTTAGAGTAAAATTTTAAATGGCCTTTTTGTCTGCCTTTTGCAACTAAATTTATTACTGGAAAATTAGAAGTCCCCGATTATGGCAACTTTGAAGTTCATGTTTCTAATGATGTCTTCCCTACTAGACTGTGATCATCTTGAGGTTAGGGGCTACATCTTATTCATCTTTGTATCCCAGTGTCTAGCACAGTACAGGGTACAAATAATAGGTACTAAATATATATTTGTAGACTGAATGGAGTTAGAAATGTATTACAAACATAAAATTTCCATAAAGCCAATATTTAAGTAGTTGATTTATTTTTACCAATATACTAAGCCTTCTAAAAAAGTAACCAGTTTTTTTTTTAGGTCAAAAATCCATTTGTTTTCTATAGGTAAATGATAAAGGATATTAGTTTAATTCATTTGGCTATACTATAACTCTCTGGAAGAAATAGACTAGTCAAATCTTATAAGAGGTAAGTATTTTGTGCTTGTTTATAAGGATATTATAAGTAATTTCAAGATAAATTGAAGATATATTATACATGTATATATAAATGCATATGTTTATCTTCACCTTACAGATCTGTGGTATTTAGGTTTGTGAAAATAATGCAACTTGGTGCCAGTTATGGAAACATACACTGAATGTATGTAAGTTTTTCCTCAGTGTTTGGTGTTTCTTACCTAAGGTATCAAGCTTCATAAATGTACATTTAAAAGGACATAATCCAGACTGGCCATGGTGTCTCACACCTGTAATCCCAACACTTTCGTAGGCCAAGGCAGGTGGATTGCTTGAGGCCAGGAGTTCCAGATCAGCCTGGCCAACATGGCAAAACCCCATCTCTACTAAAAAATACAAAAATTAGCTGGACATGATGGTACATACCTGTAATCCCAACTATTCAGGAGGCTGAGGCAGGAGAATCGCTTGAACCTGTGAGGCAGAGGTTGCAGTGAGCTGAGATCATACCACTGCACTCCAGCCTGGGCGACAGAGGAAGACTCTGTCAAATAAATAAATAAATAAATAAATAAATAAATAAATAAATAAAATTTAAAAAAGAACATAATACAGAGTGGATTTTCAGCCGTGGAAATTTCATTTGGGTAGGATAAAGGGCCTCATTAGAGTTCTCTTAATTTCTGTCTGCATTAGGCCAAACTTTCAATTAGTTGCCTAGGTAAACTAATTGAAAGTTGATGGGAAGTTCTTTCAAATATTCAAATAGAGGCCCAAGTAGGAAAAAGGATAAAAAACAAAGGGATGATGTTCATTTGAAAACAAAAATCAGAATTCTATTTGTATACTCTTCTTAATCTCAGCTCACTGCAACCTCTGCCTCCCAGGTTCAAGAGATTCTACTGCCTCAGCTACCCGAGTAGCTGGGATTACAGGTGCCCACCACCACACCTGGCTAATTTTTGTATTTTTAGTAGAGAAGGCATTTCACCACATTGGCCAGACTGGTCTTGAACTCCTGACCTCAGATGATCCACCTGCCTCGGCCTCCCAAAGTGCTGGGATTTCAAGTGTGAGCCAATTTTGTTCCTGGCGAGTTGCCCCTCTTTTAAAACTTACGATTGAAGAGGAGGTGACAAGTAAAGAAATATTTTTTAGCTATAGCTTTACCTAAGTGTAGTGTTTGGATATGTTTTATATATTTGTATTCATAGATTTTATGTATGTATAGAATGATTTCTGTTATTTAGACAGCAATAATTAATAAATATTTCTGTTACTTAAACTGTTTGAAAGTTAATTGTTACTCTAAGCAGTAGGTGGTCTTTCACAGTCATACCTTACATTTGTCTCATGAAAGCCTTGCTTTCATATTATCTCATGTACACACAAGGCAACCACTCATAAAGTATCTGTCACTTCCGACTTCCAACAACTTGCCTGGTTCCAGCACTCATACACACACATATTTGTACACTCATACATACACACATACAATATCCCTAGATCTTTAATAATCTAGAGACTAAGCCTAATTTATGCTGGGGGAGATCTAATGGGTACAGCTTTCAGACATTGAGTAAACCCTTTTCAGTTGGATTGGACTGAAATTGTAGCAGAGCTAATCGTCACTGATATCATAGAGGTACCACTCTTAAAATCAAGTTCCATCATTTCCCCAAGTACACAGATGTTATCCTTGTTAAGCAGTGACAGTCACCAATAATATGAGTTGGGCCCACTTTGGAGAACTACTTCTAGCACTGGCAGCTTTGCATGTTGAGCACCATAGAAATGAGAATATGACTCAAGAAGCAGTTTCCAGGTTAGGTTTCATGAAGTGATTGCACTGAGGACCACAGTTATCTGATTTGGAAAACAGATGGAAATTTGCAGAATAGGAACTCACTTAATAATGAACTTTATATGCCATTTCTGCATAAATATTTAAAAGTTTAAAATGTATTCTTTACTTCAACCAACATTTATTGAGCACTGATACTATGCCAGGTACTGAGCTAGGAGCTGATGAACAAGATAAAATCACTGCCAGCAAGGAACTCGCTGCCTAGCAAGGGATCCAGGCAAGGAAAAACATAGATGTCAAGGCAGCATGACTATGGCCTGCCATTGAGCTGGGCACCATGTGGAGGCCTGAGGGCTCTTGAGCTATGGAGGAAGTTGCCTAGTTGTCTTAAGAGGGCTGAGTTCAAGGCTGCATTGAGCTACCATCATACCACTGCACTCCAGCCTGGGTGGCAGAGAGAGACCTTGTCTCAATAAAAAAGCGGGGGCGTGGGGTAGGTGGCTATCATATAAGGCATGTACAAAGGTACAAAGTTAAGAGACAAAATGACACATTTGTTGGACTGGAATAGTTGGGATTTCTTGGAGCACAGATGAAGAAGATGAATTAGAAAAAAAGGAAATGATGAGGAGTTTGGGTTATATCCAAGGGTGATGAGGAGCCTTAAAAACATTTTAAGAAGGGAAACATTATTCAGTTGGAAGATGACTGGAGAGTGAGCAGTGGCAGGGAGTTTTAGTAACACAGGTGATAGGGCAGGGGACCATAAATAGGAGAATAAAATCTAAACTTGAGAGAATAGAGGGAATAGAATAGACATGACTTAGTGACTGGATATGAGGACAGAAGGGAGAATCTAGAACTTTTGGTTTTTCTGGGTGGTGGTGCTGTGGCACATAATAGGTGCCTGGTAAATATTTGTTGAACAAATGAGTGTGCTTGAAATATAGGAGGAACATGTTTTTAAGGGCTGAAATAGTCAGTTTGGTTTCAAACAGATTGAGTTTGAAAGGTCCTTTGATGATGGAGGTAGAAAATGTCTGCTAAGTAGTTCAAGTTGTGTTTTGGATTACAAAAGAGGGAGAAATCAGGGATGGAGATGTATACTTGGAAATTATCAGCATATAGATGATAATTGAAGCCTTGGGAACAGATGAGATCACTGGGAAAGAGTGTATATATTCTTCTGGAGTTAAGGAGAAGCACATAGTTGGGACTCATCAGCATATAGGCTTAAGTTGGAAGTCATGAGTGTGGATGATATTTTCCAGGCTTTTGCATGTGACATGTATTAAAATGTATTTTGCCAACATCTGATGATTAAAAAAAGAAAAAACCTGCCAAAGACTTCAAGAACCCTCTTAAGAGAAAGTATATGTTGTCATGATCCAAGAGTCTGCAAATGAAATAATGTACTACCAAACACATACACGTGCATGTGCACATGTGCATACACATACATCTCCATGTAGAGGAATATATTAGAATCAAAGAGTCAGACTTCTATTATTCTTAATAGTAATAATGAATAATTATGCATGTTATTTAAACAGAAAGGCTGGACACGGTGGCTCACACCTGTAATCCCAGCGCTTTTGAAGGCTAAGGTTGGAGAACTGCTTGAGCCCAAGAGTTCAAGACCAGCCTGGGCAACATAGTGAAACCCTACCTCTACAAAAAAATACAAAAATCAGCCAGGCATGGTGGCATGTACCTGTAGTCTCTGTGACTCAGGAGGCTGAGGTTGGAGGATTGCCTGAGCCCAGGAGGCAGAGGTTGCAGTGAGCTGAGATTACGCCACCATACTCCAGCCTGGGTGACAGAGCGAGACTCTGTCTCAAAAAAAGAAAAAACACACACACAAAAAACAAAGAAAAACAAAAACAAAACAAAACAAAAAATCCCTCACAGTTGTTAGCTGTTACTCTTAGCAGTAGGTGGTCTTTCACAATCACACATTACATTTGTCTTGTGAAAGCCTTGTCCTCATATATCTCATGTGCACACAATGCAACTACTCATAAAGTGTCTGTAGCTTCTGAGTTCTAGCAACTTTAGTGCTTCCAACATGGTGGCTCCTCTGTCCCTTCCCCAGGGGAGTACTCTCCCAATGTAAAGAATGAAAACTGTAACAATGTGTAGCTTTTGGAGCTGTAGTCTGTATTCTGTTTCAGACTTGGCCCTGATGGCTGGTCTCTGAAACATGTGGTTCCAAGTAAACGCTAGGAATACTTGTGTAATTGGGCTGATCTTTCATAAGTGTCTATGGAGATGTATTATTTTTTGGTTTGGGGGTTGGAGAGGGTTGTATAATTTTCTGTTCCTCTGGCATAAATGGTTTCTTTAATTTGTCCATTGTTTACGAGATTGCCTTCATCAGTGTTTCTTTCCACATAAGCTTGAAACTCCTTGTATTCCAGTCGATTTTTTGACACCACTTTCAGGTTGGTGGAATAGTTTAGAAGGACCATGAGGGAAGATTATGGAAAATAACCTTTACTGAGTGCCTACTATATGTCAATTACTTTATATGTAACCTCTCATTTAATCAACACAGGAAACCTGAAAGGTAGGTGGTATCAACTCCATTTTACAGATGAAGAAACTGAGGCTCAGAAAAGTTTACTTTCCCAAAGGTTGTGTAAGTGGTGGAGCCGGAATTTTCACCCAGGTTTGTCTTACTCCATAGCTCATGCTGTTTCCAGAATACCTACTGGAATATGAGAGGAAGGGATATAGTCTGGATATAAAGTATTTGACTTAAATTCTCATACTCTATCAACTTCTGTGACACTGTGTACTCTGGGTTCCCTTCCTACTCACTTCAATCTTTGCTTGTTTGCCCTCTTCCTCCTACATTTTAGATGTAAGTGTCCCAGTAGTGTTTGTCTTTTGCCCTTTCTATTCTCTCTTTGCTTATTCCCAAATCCATTCCCATGACTTCATTATCTTTGCTCTTTGAATGATTCCCATATCTCTTTTCAACCTGACCTCTTCCTTGCTCTTCAGTTCAGTATTTCCCAGTTGTCTGCTGGACATGTCCATCTGGAAGTCCTGCCAGTGTTTCATTTTCAGCCGAGCCAAAAATTAGTCCATTATCTTCTTTTCCCATCCACACAAACCTGCCTCTCCTTAACGTTCTATATTTCTGGTGATGGTATCTCTGCCTGGCACAACTCGAAACCTTGAAATTGTCTTTGATTTCTCCTTTTACACATCCCACACCCAAATTAAGTGACTAAATCTTGCAAGTCTACCTCTGTCTATTATGTCTCTCACTCTTATGGCCTTGGCATGCATGGCCTCTATTTAAGCATAACAGACTGAGCCAATGAATGAGAATGTGATATTGAATGGGCTAGGGAGAGCCAGTAGGATCTCTACTCAGTAGCTAATAATTTGTAACTAGTTGGAAAGTACTGCCTTTGCTGCCTTAGATGGGTAGAACGTCTAGTCTTGGTCTTGGCTTAATTTAGTGTGGCCAGAGGCAGCTATCTCCTGAGATCATTTGGCTCTTCCCATAGGGAACCAATGGTTTCCCACTTTTTCTTTTGCTGGCATTCTGGGGTATATCTTACTTGGCCATCTCCAGAAGTCAGAGTGGAACTGTTGAAGAGTTTCAAAGAGCTGTAGAAGAACTACGCTCAGTGTTTCCCATAGTCCTTTCTGTTTCAGAAACAGGTTTTCTGCTTTGTTTTCAAACTTCAAAGTTTATTTCTGAAATAAAGGTTTATTTTCTCCATGGTATTCTGAAGGTTTTATACAAGTGTTAATTTCTAAAACCTAAGTCATTTCTTGGCTTTAAAACTTCAGTGCTCTGGGTCAATTTAAGAACGTTGCCTGAAGGGTTTTTTGGCCTTCAAAAGCTGTCAGATTGCTTTTTCTTTGTTCTTTGAGAGTGTGAGGTTGCCTCATTTAGGAAGCTTGAAGGAGATGTTGGAACCAGCATTTATTCAGTCATTCAGAGTCTTTTCCCAACAATATCCAGTTTTATCTTCAAATTAGATCCTAGTGGCAATGAAATTTACTACCAACTAATAATTCTAGGTAAAATGGGTAAGATTCTTGAAAAGCTCCTCAACATTTCATAGAGTAGTGATAAGAAGTAGCCTAGGTTACTCTAACACCCACAGTTAAGGGGAACAATGGATGTTCTGTGCGTTCTCATCACAGCCCTCCTGGGGCTCAGTGTACCTCTGAAGCTACTGAGGGCCCTCCTTCATCTGTCGGTTTGACTGTTCTCCACATCTTCCCTTTTCCCCTTCCTCCTACCCTCACGCCCTCTCTCAACTGGTTATAATTTAGAACAGAAGGTGCTTTATGGTTTATTTATTAAATGGTTTTGTGTTTCTTGTTCTCTCTTAAAAAAAAAGATGAGTGAAATGTTTTATATTTTCCTCTGCATTTTAGTTTGAAGCTGTGTTTCCTTTCCCTGTAGCTTCTGATTTCCATCTCTCCTCTCTCTTCCTCCGTTTTCCTCTGCCTCCTCGGCTTCTGTCTGACCTCACTGGAGAGAAAACAGGCTTTCCATTTCTGCCCACGTATTTTGTTTGGGTACCTGGTTTACTTATCTTGGGATATTGTAAAATTCCATTCTTTAGTTTGAAAATGAAGAGCTCTAAAAAAATACACCAATGAATTTACATTCCATTTTCTAAGAACTGAGTATTTAAAAAGCTTTCTATACAGATAAAGACTAGATGACCTGACTTGTGTACCTCAGATCATTGCTATGTAGTTTACATTCTCTCTCACCTTGTCATAACTCTAAATACATGAAAATTGCATCTTTGTTCTTAGAAATCTCTTTTCTTACATTGAATGCTTTCCTTTTTTCTAAAGATAAGGGAGTCCCTTTGAAACAGCGCTAGTGTGGGTTAGAACTGACACCTACCTTGTAAGCTAACCAAATTATAACCTGCTGTTCCCTGATGAAGTTATCACACTTCAGGGACATTGTTTTGCTTGTGGGGTCTTATTGTCCCAGTTTCAATTTTGACTGCAGGTTAGAGATTGTATTCCAATTGGACTATTCCTTGGTATTTTTTCTCTTTGTCTTTATACTTATGGGGCTCTGTTGTTTGTCCTGTATCTATTATCTCTTCCAAGCTTGGCCAAGGTTGTTAGGTTATGCACTTATGTATAAATATTTAACAAGATAAGTTAGACAAAATGTGCTTAAAGACATTTTAGCCCTGCCCCCGACCTTTCCACACCCCCCAACCCCAGCTCATTTTTTTTGCATAGAGTCGCAGATAGTTGCTTTATCTCAGATGTTTAGATTTGGAGGACATTCCTTTGCACTTTGCTTGATGGACACAATTAAATGGAAGTCTTTGAGTCAATCTTGACTACCAAAATAGTAGCACCACGTAACAGATAACATTAGGTTCTTCTTCCTATTTTTTTTTTTCTAACTGGTTATCCAAACTCCCTTAAGCCAGAGAGTTTTAGGTATGAGATTGTGTGTTTTTAAAGAAAATATTATGGATAAAGACTAATGTTCTCAAGTCAGGAATAACAATTAGTACCATTCATTAATCAGGGGGCATGTTTTGACTTTGGGTCCTGGCTAGGAAATATAAACTGTGAAAGTCACACATATATATGAACCTCAAGCAAATTTATGACTTGTCAGCCTTTTAAGGTTAAATTCTTAACCCCAAATCGGAGCTGGCTTTATATGTGGAGCCTGGCACATTCCTTTGGGCCACTGAGCACGCCCCTCCCCAGCCCTTTGCTTAACAGCAGCTAGTGGCCTAATGAGCAAGAAGGATTTCTGTCTCTTATCAGCTGCCTAAACAGTAACAGGAAGGCTGATATACGGAGTACAGGTCAAAACCTGAGTTCCTGAACCAAAAAGCTACAAGGTCAGTTTAAAACTCTAGATATGTGGTATCGCTATAGTCATTGATACCTGTCAGTAAAGGAGTTAGACACTTGAGTTCAAACAAATAGTAATAGTTGTCAAAAGTATGAATCGTCTAATTAATTTTGTTAATAGTTCTTTCCTTCTTTGTTTAGTTCTTCTATAAATAGCCTTCATATACTCTTTAATGAGCTTTTAGTTTGTGCCTGGAGGTTGTTATGGTCGTGTAGGAGTGTTTGATTGTCATCTAGTGATGATGATGGAGGTGAGGATATTTATATTTTGGCCCAGATTTTGGAAGGGGCTGCCAAATTAAGGTAAATAGATATCTACTACTATTTTTATTTCTTTTTAAACTGAGGATTTTTTTTGCATATGCATTCAACTTGCCATGGAGTCAGAGAAACCTTTGTGCCTCCTCATATTGCACTCAGATGTTTTTTTAAAGGAGAAATCCTCGTTGCCTGTTTCTTAGATCCACTTGGAATCCAGGCTCAGATTCACGTAGAATAAATATTTTACGGTATTCAGTGCCCATCATAGTGAAAGCCCCTTGACTTTCATCTTCTGCATTTGCATGTTTTCAGAGACAATAATGAAAACATTTTTTTCAGATTCCGTTGTGTTATTGAAAATCCTATTTACATAAACAGGCATTGTTGTGGCTTAGGGAAGAATGTGGGGTCCCATTCTTTAGCTCCTTGTATGTCTTTGCTAAGGCTCTTCTAAATAGAAGTAATGACGCTTTAGTCTAAGCAGCTTTTCTCATTTAGGTAGGCAGGGTGGTTTGAAATTTCAGTTTGCTAGATAATTGAGCCTCTTCTTAATTATGTCAGGCATGCAGGTTGCTCTCTTTATAGTAAAGACCCTAAAAATCTAGTAATCTCCTCAGACATCCATTTGGTAATAAAGTCCTGTGCATTTTCAGGGGTTAATTTTCATGACAATTGTGTGTTGCCTCTCCACCCCCACCCCTGAAGAAATTCTGCTGTTTTAGAGCGTTGGTCTCCTCACATTTGCAGAAACACACTTAAAAATATATTAGGATGTTGCTGGAATTACTGGCTCTAGAGGACATTTAAATGTATTCAGATTCATGCTCATTATACAACTTTAATTTAGGATTTTTAATAGCCTTGTCATATTTCTTGGAAAATCATGTGCCTGACTTTGCCAGACTTGGTTTTCTGCCCTGAATGAAAAATGGGTATGAGTGCAAAAGTGTAGCCTAAGTATCCCCTATTCTATCCGTTTTCTATTTCAAAAAAAAAAAAAAATTCACAGAGATCATCTGGTGCAGTGAGTGCAGTGAGGAGGGAAAAACTAAAAAGCAAAAAAACCCAAAAAAACAAACAAAAAAAAAACCCAGGTCGACTTCACATCTGCTAGTCATTCCCACTAGTGTGACTTCAATTCAGCAAGTTTTTATTGAGCACCTGTGGTGGGGGCGGTGCTAATAATCGTTAACATTTATTGAGCCAGGCGCTGTGCTAAGCCCTTTATGGGCAACATCCCACTTAATCCTCACAACAGCACTACCAGGTGGGTAGCATTATTTTCCCCATTTTACAGATGAGGAAACTGATGCTTAGAGAGGTTTAATGACTTGTTCAAGGTCAAATAGCTATGAAATTAATCAAGCCCAGTTAGTCTGGTTCCAGAGCCATGTTCCTAATTATTACTCTTGTGATGGGTTCAGCATTTGCAGGAATTACTCGTTAAATCAGTTTTGAGAACCCAGTATGTGTGAGATGCTAGGGATTCAAATTCAAATACTCCCCTCTCCCTGCTCTTGGTGGGAGAAGCAGACATGTAGACAGACGACGGCCATTTATGGAGTGGTCCCCACGGTGGTTGAGGGGGAAAGAGGAAGAAATGGGAAGACCAGTACAGTGGCTTGAACCTGTGGGAATGCTACATTACGAAGGCAGCCCAGCAGCCAGGGGTTACAGGTATTTCTTTTCCTGTTTGGTGAAGGTCATCCTTTGAATTGAATTGTCTCAATGATTGTATTGACCTATTTCCATCATTGCCTCAACCCAGTGTAGCATCAGCTACCTTGAACCCAGCACTCCTAAGACATGCACGGTCAGCACAGTTTGGGGCAATTGGCCTCATAGTGTCACCATTTCCCTTTCAGTTTTCCCTTAAAAAAAAAAAAAAAAGTAAAACGTAGGCTGGACACAGTGGTTCACCCCACCCAGTACTTTGGGAGGCTGAAGTGGGCAGATGGCTTGAGCTCAGGAGTTCAAGACCAGCCTGGGAAACATGGCAAAATCCCCCATCTCTACAAAAAAAATTAGCTGGGCAGGGTGCTGTGCACCTGTAATCCCAGTTACTTGGGAGGCTGAGGTGAGGATCGCTTGAGCCTGAGAGGTGGAGGTTGTAGTGAGCCAAGATTGCACCATTGCACTCCAGCCTGGGCAATGGGAGTAAAACCCTGTCTCAAAAAAAAAAAAAAAAAAGTAAAAAATAAATGAGGCATATTCCTGAACCAAACTGCTGTCCTCTCAAGAGCTGGTGGTTTTCTGAAGGCAAGTTATATAAGACTGGCAAGCCACAGGGAGACTCTGGATCCAGGCTTGGTTCATTCAGCTTGATCTAGAGCCCTCCTGGTGCTACCTCTTGGAGCCCACACTGGGATCTGGAGATCTCTGTATCTGGGTCACCCACGATTTGATGGGAGAATGAAGTTACTCTTACCCGTTTTTGAGTTTTTCAGTATAACTATAGGAATGGAAGGGAAATCTCCAAATCACCTGTTTGGATAATTTGTGTTTTTCATAGTTCCTAAAGAAAGCAAGAAGTAAAAAAGTTATTACTGAGCATCACTTAAAAGTCTTTTATGTGTTACATTCATAACCTAAGATTCCCCTCAATTTTAGGAAACATTTGGTTCAGAGAAAAGTGAATTCACTAATGTACGTGTGGGTGTTTTTGAAACAATATCCTCTAGCTTCCAGCGTCAGCTTTCCAAGAACTCTTGTGTCTCCAAGTTTCTTATAGTTGCTCTGCAGTGCTTTGCTTGCCAACTCCCCTCCTGTGCACTTTCTCCTCCATTAAATCTCTTCCATAGAAAAGGGTTGCCACCAAGTCTAGACTTTAGTAACATGCAGAAGGAGGGCGAATTAGTGAGGATTCGCATTACATGAGGGTAGGAGGAGGAGGAGGAAAATCTGTCCTTCCCAGTCCTTCAGATACTCAAGTTCTAACACAACAGTATGTTGAAGATGTGTAAAATTACTGGAGCATTTACACAGCTATTCCCCAAGATGGCATAAATGCCACAGCACTAGAGCACGTTCGTGTAGACACTCAGATAAGCTGAAGAATGGGAAAAAGGAAAAGATCAATAACAGCGCTTCTCACTCGGGGATCAAGAGTGAGTGATTTTCTTTTGGTTGCATTTTGCTCAGGTGCAGTGTGTATGTTGTACTAACAAGGCAACTGACTCCTTTTTCCACAGGTTCCTATCATAGGGAAAGGGGAGAGATATAATAGAGGGCACGGATTATTTACAGTGGCTGAGAATGTAATTACAAGGTGCAATGGCTTGAAACTGAAATTTAAGTTAGCCACTAGAGCTAGGAGAAGCATCTTAACAGTAAGGGCAATTGGGCATCGGAAAGATTTGCCTGGGAGCTTGTTAAACAACATCTCCAGGAATGCTGAAGACCAGGACGGGGGAATGTGAAGAGAAGCTCATACCAAATTCAGAGTTGTGCTGGGGGCCCAGACTGATCTTCATCTTTCATTATTGCCTAGCTCCCTTTGTGATTATTCAATTGCTAATAGCTTGAAACAGTTTTTTTTTTTCATGTATTCAAAATATGCCTAATTTGGTAAGCGTAACAAAAGAGATGCCTTTGAGCAGTGAGAATGAGGCTTTTAGATTGGCCTGAGCATTCTTCTAACAGACTTTCTGGAATATGGGCCAATGAAGACAATATTATTAGTATTTTTTTGCTTCTACAAGACTTTTTCCTTCTTATTATATGGGACTATGGCTGTTAAAGTAATATTCGGCCTCTGTTAATATTACTTCCTCAGAGCTGACCTTACAGAAAATTTGGTTTTGGCCCCTGTTTATCTTTTTCTTGATCTTTCCCTCCTTTTTAATACTTCGCCAGTACTATCCAGGTGTTCTGGATTGCCTCTCTGGCCCGCCGCCCCACCCCCTCCTTCTGTCCTGTGCTAGAGGAAGATTCCTAGTAAAGTCTTTAGCCTGAGGTATGAGGGCATTACTCACAGAGTATAATACATGAAGACAACACCTGACGAAATGGCTTAACCAAAGTAGTAACTCAGCAATGATGAAACATTTAGATATTATTAGGCAGAAACATTTAGGTTGGGTAGAGGAAGAAAGAGAGTGTATTAGTTTCCTAGGATTGCCATATCAAATTACCTCAAATTGGGTGGCTTAAAACAACTGAAATTTATTCTCTCACAGCTCTCGTGGTCAGAAGTCCAAAATCAAGGGGTCAGCAGGGCTGTGCTCTCTCCACAGATTCTCAGAATCATTCCTCGCCTCTTCCAGCTTCTGGTGGCTCCAGGCATTTTTTGGTTTCTGGTTGTATCATTCCAATCTCTGCCTCCATCCTCACATGGCCTTTTACTCTTCCTGTATCTCTCCTATGTGTGTCTCTTATAAGGGCACTTGTCTTTGGATTTAGGATCCACCTAGATAATCCAGGAGGATTGACACCTCTCCAGCCCAGTCCTATCCAGGTGTTCTGGGTTGCCTCCCTCCCTCTACTCCTTCTGTCCTGTGCTGGAGGAAGATCTCTAGCCTGATCCTTAATTACATCTGCAAAGACCGCTTTTTCCAAATAAGGTCACATTTACAGGTTCCAGGGATTAGGACATGGACATATATTGGGGGAGCAGGGGTGGGGTGGACACCATTCAACCCACCATATAGAGAAGAGCTTTCTGGGGCTTTCTGAATCATACCAGTTTACCAGAACTCTCTACTGTAAGGAGGAACTTGTTTGAAGAAATCTTAAAGTTAGTTGTAAAGTGTCAAAAATGTCAGTGTGCTTCCTGAGGGGGATGTGGGTGGCAACTACTGTTAACTCATTTTTTAAATGGTTAAATTGAGGACCTGGGAAATAAAATGACTTACCCAAGTCACTGGATCAGAAGAAGAGTTCTGAGACAGAAGAGTTCTGAACAAGATCAGAAGAAGAGGTCTGAAACAATGACTCTTACCCAAGTCCCTGGATCAGAAGAAGAGGTCTGAAACAAGACAACTTTACTTCTGGCCACCAGAGCTGTGAGAGAATAAATTTCAGTTGTTTTAAGCCACCCAATTTGAGGTAATTTGATATGGAAGCCCTAGGAAACTAATACACTCTTTCCCCCTCTACCTGACCTAAATGTTTCTGCCTATTAATGTCTAAATATGTCATCATTGGTGAGTTACTACTTTGGTTAAGCCATTTCACCATGGGCTTTAGGTCTTACCTCATCATTCTTGTTGGACTTTTTTTCTGAAAAAATATAATATTTTTTCTAAGCACTTTTGCCATGGGAAGGCAATTGTTGCTTATTATGCACCTGAAAAACCTTTTTGCGGGATCTGTAGGATCAAGGTGGTGGTGCACTTGCAATCTACTGCAGCTTTTCACCTGGTCTTTGTGGTTTGCTGAAATATCAGCTACAGGGAATTTTAGAAGTCAGAAACATCTGTGAGGCAAAAGTCTTCCTTTTTAGATTCAGGAATACTGAGTTTTAGGTACAACTTGCATGTAAAGTGGTAAATATAGAGTTTTCACAGATGAAATATTCTCTGAAGAAATGCTGTCACACTTGTTTATGACCAAAAGACCAGTTCTAACATTTATGGCTGTGGGGCATCTCTCTTCCGATTCATTATCAGAGCATACCAGTGACAACTGTGGTGTGTCAAGAGATTAGTGAGTTAGAGTGTGGCCTTCATGGAAACAGAGAGAAAGGAACCCTGGGGGTCATCAGATTCAGCCTCCTACCTAGTGTAGGAGTCCATTCTGTGGTATATGATATTGCTACCCAAATTATGCCTGAAAGCCTCAAGAGACAGGGAGATTACTATGTATAGGAAGTAGGCTGTCATTGTTGACTAATATTTGTTCATTAATTTAACAACCATTTATTGAGTGTGTACTATGTACTGAACCACTATGCCATGTCAGGGAATACAGAGATGGCCAAAATATAGCTCTTGCCCACAGAAACCTACAACTTAATAGTAGGGATAAGAAAGGTACACCAATGACTACAAAACCTAGATTGCAAAACACATTTTTAGAGAAGTACAAAGTGTACTGAAAATTCTGAGAGATAGCAGCTCAAAGAGTTCGTTTGGAAGGGAGGGGGAAAAAACGTGAAAGACACTTGAGAGACACCTTACGGATGAGAAGATTTTAATAGCTGAAGCTAGGGAAAGAGCACTCCAGAGACAAGAAAAGCATGAGCAAAACGGGGAAGCAGGAAATGGAGGCATGCGTTTGGAAAACATTAAATAAGAGTTTAATTTAATTCTCACAACCACCTTGAGAGTAGGTGTTATTGTCTCCATTTCATAGGTAAGGAAGCTGAGGCTCAGAGATTAAGTAACTTGCCTAAGATCACACGGCTAAGTGGGTGGCCAAGTTGAGGTTCACATTCTGGTCTGATTTCAGAGTTTTTCCCTTTGCCACTGCATGCCATCCATCAGGAGGATATCTGCCATTGGTTGGCCTCTGGAGATACAGGGGCATATATACAAAAGGACATGTGGTTATTACTCGGGATACAGTGCTATAAAGGCCATCTTGTTGGTCTTTGCCTTAGCCCCATATCCGTATTCATGTGTATTCAAGTGATATTGACAAAACCTTCCTAAAAGGGCAAAAGCAAGTCCTTTGCTTCTTTTGTGTCCTCCCAATGCCCAGTTGAGAATGGGCTCAGTGAATATTGATTACCCTACAGTTGGGAAACTTAGACTTGCTAGTCCAATCCCTTTGAGGAAAACAGGCCCAGATTTGGGAACACACTTGATTAAGTCACACAGCTGATTTGGTAGCAGAGCAGATAATAACATTTTAGCTTTGATAGGGAAGAGCTGTTTTCTCTCTGATGTGATTTCATACATGGCGGGGAGGGACCTTGCACTTAGATTGGACCTAAGGTGTTGAAATTCTCAACTATGCCTCAGGTCTGCATATTTAAAGATTGTATCTGAAAAATAAAAATTATACATCTTCTGAAAGACAGGATCTCAGCTACTTATCTGAGTAGAATAACAATTAGTGAAGAAGTGACTAGGGGAGGCAGGAAAATTGCCTTAGCTTAGTCCCTCTGGCAGAATTCTAAACTAAAAGATTCTGCATCCCAACTCCAGCATAACTGGCATTGTTCTCCAACCCAGTTTTCTTTTTATTAGGGTGTTTCCCCTCATCTAAATAATCAATGATGTGTGTGTATGTGTGTGAATACTTTCGCTTTTCTAAAAATTGCTCTAGTAGCATCAATTAATCTGACCCAGCTCCTTTTAAACTGAACTCTCTTGAAGTTGTGACATTACCTCCAAGTGAAAGGAGAGAACATCAAGCCCAAATTACAATGGGCCCCTTGAGATTCAAAGATGAATCAGTCAAGGGTCCTTCCCTCAAGGAACTTAAATCTAGTGGAAATAAGGCATGCATATATAACTTCGTTGCAATTTACAGAGTGTGAGAAGTGTCTTTATAAAGACTGGAGAGTTCCATGGGAATTCAATGGATAGAAAGTTTTTGGAGTTCATCTCCTTCTGCTCCCATAAACATTCTTTCCCGTGGGAATCCAATCCAAAGATAACAAGTAGTCATCTTGTAGCAGGGTTCACATAGCTCCTTGTCATCTGGCTTCTGCCACTCTCCACCACTTCAGTTTTCCCTCTAGCCTTGCCAGGTTTCTTGGCAGTGCCTGAAGATGCCACCCACTTTCACACCCCTGTGCCCTTACTCCATTTTCTTGGAGGTTTTAAAAGAAATAGAATGACATAATCAGATATGTACTTTAGAAATATCTCTCTGGGAGTTGGGTGGAGGAGGGTATAGAGGCAGGCAGGCCAGTTTGGAGGCTGTTGTTAGTTGTCCAAGTGAAAGAAGGTGAGGTGATGAGGCAGCAATGGAAAGGAGGGGAATGATGACATTTAGAAAGCAAAATCAGTAGCATTTGGTGACATTTGGCTATATAGCAGATGAGGGTGTGAGTGAGGTATCCAGAATGAGTGAAAGGTTTCTAGTTAATTTGAGAGTCCATTTTCTACACCAATTCATGAACTCTGGGGCAGGGACCATGTCCTGTTCATTATTATATTCCTTGGGCTGGGCATAGTCCTTGGCACAAAGTAGGCATTCAGTAAATGTTGGATGAATGAATTGTTCACCACTTTGGCAAGCTGGATATAATCAGTGAATTTGTATTCTCAGAGCACATGTTGACCACTGGTTGGGAATGTGGTCCAGAAAGAACCTCTTTATGGGAGAGTGTAGTGATCTGGGGATTCAACCTTTACTGGGCATGAAATGATAGGCAGTTAATTGACAGTTGGCAGTAGAGATAAAGGTAATTCATTCTTTAATTCTCGGGCTTTAGAGAATGGCTTATCTCCAGGGCTGCTTTAAACTCCCAGTACTCCAGTGTGGTATCGACATTTTGGCCTGCCTTTTACAGAGGCAGAGTCCATGGTGGCCCCAGGCACGATCTTTGATTTAAAGTCTGAGCTCCTGATACCCAGGTGCACCTTCTGCAAGGTCATGTTCTTTCAGGCTAAATAACAGAAGGGTAACCTTCAGCTGGGTTCCCTAAGATGATTTCTTTCACCAGCAATCATCACTTTCCCCACCGGTTTTTAATGCAACCATTTCTTTAATCTGTATTCCTATCTTGATTAGTGAGAAATTAAATGAGCGTGTAAGATTTGATTTAGATAATGATTAATTAGGGGAAAAGACGTCATTCTAATAGCATGTCACTATTATATGCTAAGGAAATTAGTTCATATTTTTGGATGGCAAATTGACTTGTCCTGCGTTTAAAAAAATACCTTTTAAAAAATGCCTGTTATGGCTTTTTTTGGTTCATTAGTAGAGCAATCTGCACTTAATCCTTTGAATGATTTTATTAGGCATCTATTATTTTCCCTATAAGTCATGAAGCAACCAGTTTGGGATATCATTAATTCCTTTGTTTAATATTAATTTAATGATAACATTGCATTATTATTTTCAGCACAAAGTACCTTTGTTAGCAAAGAATATAATCTGCCATTCGTAAAGCAGACCTTGGCAATGAAATGTGTCAAATCGTCATATATATATAGAAAAGATTTCAATTTTCATTGTTACTGAGCCCTGACGATTCATTCTCTTCTGTTGCTGTTTGAATATGCTTTATCTGCTCTTAGAAAAGTGTAAGGATCAAGGTCTACATTAATATTTCTTCTGTTCTTTAATGTGATTTTTGACAATTTGTAGTCATTAACTAAAATTGCAGTCTAGTAAAATAACCAACATATAGAACATAATAAAGGTAATTAGAGAATCAGAGACCTGGAAGTGACCTTGAGGGATTATTTAGTCCATTTCCCAATTTCAAGCTATATGACTAATCTTCCTAAACAGCACTCTTCATCATATTATGTCTCTGCTTGAGAACCTCCAGTGGTCCATTACTGCCTAGGAGTCAAGCCCACAGGCCTCTGCCTGCATTCAAGGCCCTTCAAATTTGAGCCTGTCTTACCTGATAAGCTATTACGCCCTAGGGTCTAGCCTGTCTCCAGTTATGTTAGCTTTGCCCCATTATTCCACTGTTTCCAAACACATTTCACCCATTGGCCTTTCCACATATTTTCCATTCTTTGTGGTCTACCTCAAGCCTCACCTTCTCCTGGAAGTCTTCTTTGACCCCTAGAGCCTCTGGTAAGCATTCCCTTATCCGCAAATGTTGTCTATATCACGTATTTTAAAAGTCAACTTTATTGAGATATAATTTACAAACAATAACATGCACTCATTTTAAGTGAAGAGTTCAATGAGTTTTGACAAATGTGTATACCCATGTAACCACTAACCTAATTAGAATGTAGACTATTTCTTCTACCTCAGAACATATACTGCATATTTTGTCACATAACCATATACCAACTTTTACTGTTCTCTAGCTATTATTTTGTGTGAAAGTCTAGTCTCTCAGCATGAATTTATCTTTGGTTTACTTTTAATACATATCGAATATTTACTTTGTATCAAAAAGACAAAGAGCTTCACATGCATAATCTCACTTTTTGTAATAACTCTATAAGGTTAAGTACTATTGATGATCCCATGTTATAGATAAGGGTAAAAAGTCAGGTAGAGGTTGAATAACCTACCCTTGCTTGTGCAGCTAGCAAGTGATAGGGCTAGGATTAAATTGTAAACAACTTGACCTGAGGAGTCATAAGTGTTTTGTTATTTGCTGCCTACTAGTGCCTGTGATGATGCTAACCTCGGAGCCATTAATGCTGACTTGGAATAAAATCCAATAGAACTGACACATTTAAACAGCCCCATACACACTGTTGGCTTTCCTCTTCCAAGTATGGATGGGGATTAAGCCTGGAATGGGGTCTACAAGTGAATGTGGTAAGCATAGGACTTCATGGCAAAGAGCAGCTGAAGTCCCACTCCTGGGGGAGGTGGCTAAAGAAAACCAGGAGCAGTCTAAAAGGTCAGATATTTAAATGGAGCCAACAAAGAGCAAGAAGTAGGCCCAAAGGAAAGAGCCTGTGATGGAGGTCAAGAAGGCCAAGCCACAGGTAGTCAGGCTTGAAAAGATCTTCTGTCACAAGAGTATGCCTCAGGAGAGAGCCTTCTGTGGACCATCTGTGGTTGGCCTCTAGGAGTGGAGTAATCCCCCAGAGAAAAAGCTTCCATAGCTCAAATATCTCCTTTTACTTATATGACCCAAAACTGGACCCAATGTGTGTGAGAAGTTGTCTTAAAATAATTAGTAATAAGTTACATCATAGTTCATTCAAGCGAAACATCTATTTA
>NW_012107130.1:731253-735246 GCF_000951045.1 Mandrillus leucophaeus | reverse complement strand
TTTTTTTTTAGTAGAGATGGGGTTTTGCCATGTTGGCCAGGCTATTGGTAGTTTACTTTTTTGGTATTTTAAAATATTTTTCCAAGATTGAAATTAAGTGTACAGGTGCCTCCACTTGATATTTTTTCTTTTTTTTCTTTTTTATCTTTTTTTTTTTTTTTTTTTTTTTTGAGACTGGGTCTTAACTCTGTTGCCCAGGCTGGAGTGCAGTGGTGCCATCATGGCTTACTACAGCGTCGACCTCTGAGCTCAAGTGATCCTCCCTCCTCAGCCTCCCGAATAACTGTGACCACAGGCATGCACTACCGTGCCTGGCTACATTTAAAAACTATATATTTTATAGAGATGGAGTCTCACTGTGTTGCCCAGGCTGGTCTCAAACTCCTGGGCTCAAGGGGTCCTCCCACTTCAGCCTCCCAAAGTGCTGGGATTACAGGTGTGAGCCACCACACCCAGCCTCCACTCGCTCTTCTTAGATACAGACAGACACAAAGTTCTTTGTTAGTATTCTCAATCTGCAGCCCTCTCAACACTGTATGCACAGGGCTGAATGGGAGTGAAGGAGTATCCCAAAGGAGATGGGAGTCATTCTCTGCTCTTCAGGAACTTACAGTCTAGGAGAGGAGATTATAGTATGAAGGTACTTTTTAATCCTTCAATGTAAATGGGAACTAGCAGCCATGTAATGACTTCAGTTAATTTTTTTAGCGTCTGGGAATGCAAGTTATTAAGCCCTAAAGAGCTGAACATTTCTGGCTCATTTGAATAGTCAATTGCTAAGTCTTCTCCTTATCTCCATCCCAGGCTATATTGCTTGCCTCTATTCCCTTTTCCCAGCTGAATTCCATTTTTACAATAATAATAATAATAAGAGAACCCCTCTTTGATAGCTGGGCTCCACGATTACTTGTCCCTTATATCTAATAAAGGGGTTATTTTCTTTTAACTTTCCTTTGTCCCTCGTATATTTAAAGAGTGCTTTTGTATTTAGTATGTCTTTTGTAGGTGGCATCTTATTTCTTGAATTTACCTTTCTGCTTTTACTCATGCAAGTACGTACCAGTTCTTGGCTTATCTCCTTAGTCATCTGCTTTTGGTTTTACTTTTTTTCATTCCATTTGGGATTCAGTTCTCAGGCTAATTCTTTGTTTACTTGATGAGGATTCCCTCTAAATTCTTTTTCTGTTTCTTTCTGTTTTCTGTGTTCTTTCTGTTTTATTTCTTTCATGCACATGTCCATACATTGAAATAGTTATATTTCATTATTGTCATTTCATTTAGGCATGTCTAGCTCGCCTAGGCTTCTTTGTTCCTCATGCTGTCTTGCGATGGGGCTTTTCTTAAAAGCTGGGCTGTGAAATTTACTGAAATTTGTATGAGATTTACTTAATACAAAATATCTTTTCCTTTGGCATGTATTTCTCTTCTTCCTGGTTTGGAAATTCTGAATTCTTAATCAGTTTATGGGTGTTTTATTTCCTTAAATATATGGCTGACTTTTAGCCCATAGATCAATTGTACCAGTTCACTGATTAACCAAGCAGTAATAACTGGGAAGGAGGGTAAATATTGCAACATATCCACTTATATTTGGATATAACATATACCTTTCTTCATGACATCTGACATGTTTTCCCAAAAGTTCTCATTTGAAGTTTTATTCTTTTAAAGATTTTTGACTTAACTGATTCTTCAGGTGGTGGGAGTTTATAAAATGATGAGACTTGCCCAACTCAGGGAAGAGACATACTATATGCAAGCTCTAAATTACTATATGAATTATCATATCAAAGGCAAACCAAACTGGTGTCATGGTAATTCAAAGAGTCATTCCCCGACCCATGTAGGTACATCAAGCAACAACTTGTTACCTTCTAAAATCTGAACCACTCATAGCACTTCACTGAGAAAAGAACTGAGCCCTTTTATTTGACCTAGAACTGGTGGAAATAGGACCAGTACTAACAGTTACCCTGCCAAATAAACTCAACCATTCCTGAAAACTGGAAGTCATTGTCAATGCAGATTTAGAAACACAAAGGATTTTATCTATAACAATTAATTTTATGAACTTATTTAAATATGATATTTTGCACATGTACTACTTAGGCATTGGTTTACCAAGAAAGTAAATAAAGCCCTGCTAGATGAACAGGAACTTTGTATGTGAAAGTACCTGCCACATAGGATTTTTCATTCTACATATTTGTCCCAACCAGCATTGTTTAAATTTAGATTAGCCACTCTTACACAAGGGGACTCTTTCCCTTCTTGGTCCAGTAAACCGTATCAGTTCCTGTTCCTAGAATAGCATTACATTTTGTAACTTCATGTAGTAAGAACACAGTGAGCAAGAACTAGCTGTTTCTGTACTTTTTCTGAAGATAATCATAAAGTTTTAAGCTTAGACCGTATTGAAAATCAGTCTAAGGCTTGTATATGAGATTGACATTTATAGGAGATAAATCTGAACTCTATGTCTCCAGACCCCAAATTGTATTTTGACATTAAATATCACCTTTCCATCTAGTACTATAAATTACAGTGCTGTGTTCGGTTTGGTGATATGTATTATCTGTGATCTCCTTTACTGCTTTTGTCAGCAGATTCCTTGAGAAGGGTGAAGTGGAGAGCTTGGAGTCAATACCCTAGACCCCAGCAGTGATGTCATGTGAGGCAAAACTTGATGAATTTTGTTCCTAAATTAAGAAAATCTGGACACATAAATTAAGGACATGATCAACTGAAATTCCTAGGGAAATAAGATGTTGTAATAAAAATAAATTTTCTGGTGACTTAGGGCTAACTAGTCTCCCCTCCTTTTTTAAAAAAATAAAACCTCCAGTTATTGAAAAGCTGTCTAAAATGTCTGAATATGTTTTCTAGTATGACTTCAGTAAGATTTATTGAAACTTGCTTTTCTGAGAACCTTGTAAAACTTTAGGGGAGTCATCCTTATATCCCATATACAGATTTTTTTTTTTCATTCTACCTTGTTAGTTTGCTTTATTGCACTCATTTACTATGTACTAGCTATTTATCTCTGCTAGTCCCTTTAGACAGTGAGCTTCTTTGGAGAAGGGATTAAATTTCTCTTGTTCAAAGTTGTACCTCCAGCATGTAGCACAGTGCCTGGCATATAGAAGGTATGTTAGATTGGGTACTCTGAGAAGCAGATGCCAGTTGGATTCATATCTAATCCAATATGGAATAGATGTGCAAGGGATTTATCGGGGTAAAACACTTATGAAGGAAAATGAGGAGGGAGCTGAAGGAGGCCAGAAAAGCCATCAGACCATGGTGCAGGTCTGACCCTTGTGGAAGAGAGAGGAAAGAACGGAAGTTTGAGTAGGAGGAATCTTAGACTGCAGTGCTGTTTTAAGAAAGTTTGGCAGGGTCAACAGGGAGTCTTTAAGTCAAAGTTCCCTGTGAGCAAAGTCCTGTGTTACGTGACTTTGTCATGCTCAGTATCTTTGCCATGCTCAGTCATTGGCTGGGAGCAGCCCCCAGGGAATGTGGCTTAGGCACAATGTGGTGGTGAATTCAAAGGGCAGCAGCTGGGACCCTTAGTCAATTACATTCCCCACAGTAGAAGATCTGAGATGCCCATATTCACAGCCACCACAGAAGGAGATCAACAAATGCTAATTGGAGAAAGAGTTTGGCAGTGGCTCATGCCTGTAATCCCAGCACTTGGGAGGCCGAGGTGGGTGGATCACCTGAGGGCAGGAGTTTGAGACCAGCCTGCCCAACATGGTGAAACCCCATCTCTACTAAAAGTACAAAAAATTAGCCATGCGTGGTGGCAGACACCTGTAATCCCAGCTACTCGGGAGGCTGAGCAGGATAATTGCTTGAACCCAGGAGGTGGAGGTTGCAGTGAGCGGCGATAGCACCACTGCACTCCAAGCTGGGCAACAAGAGCGAAACTCCATCTGAAAGAAAGAAAGAAAGAAAGAGAGAGAGAGAGAGAGAGAGAGAGAGAGAGGGAGG
>NW_012107130.1:722335-731203 GCF_000951045.1 Mandrillus leucophaeus | reverse complement strand
GCAGGAGAATCACTTGAACCCAGGAGGCAGAGGTTGAGGTAAGCTGAGATTGCACCATTGCCCTCCAGCCTGGGCAACAAGAGCGAAACTCCATCTGAAAGAAAGAAAGAAAGAAAGAGAGAGAGAGAGAGAGAGAGAGAGAGGGAGGGAGGGAGGGAGGGAGGGAGGAAAGAAAGGAAGGAAGGAAGGGAGGGAGGGAAAGAAAGAAAGAAAGAGAGAAAGAGAGAAAGAGAGAAAGAGAGAGAAAGAGAGAGAGAGAAAGAGTTTGAATAAGACAGGAGTTGAAGAGAGGAAGGAGATTGGTCTTAATATTCACCGAGCCCTAATATTTGCTAGTATTGGTGGAGGATATAAAATCGTGGGATTCACACTCACCTTCCTCATCTCTCCTCAAACGTTACCTTATGGAAGAAGCCTTCCCTGACTACCATATACAAAACAGAATAGTCTCCGCAATCATTGCATTCTGTGTCTCCCTTACTTTACTTTTTAAAAATTAAAAACAAGCCAGGAGAATTGCTTGAACCCAGGAGGCAGAGGTTGCAGTGAGCTGAGATCGTGCCACTGCACTCCAGCCTGGGCAACAAGAGTGAGACTCCATCTCAAGAAAAATAAAAAATAAAAATAAATAAATAAATAAATAAAACAATTGACACCTTTATTGAGGCATAATGGATATATAATAAGCCGTACATATTTTGAGGGTACAAGTTGATAATTTTGACACGCATATACACCCATGAAACCATTACCACAATCAAAATAATGAACATATCTATCACTCCCTGGAGTTTCCCCACTACTCTTTATAAACCCTTTCTCCTACCCCTCCTGCCCACCATCCCCCCTTAACAACCACTGAACTGCTTTCTGTCACTCTAGATTAGTTTCCATTTTTTAGACTTTTATATAAATGGAACCATAGAGTGTGTGCTTCTTTTTGATCTGGCTTCTTTCACATAGCATATTGTTTTTGAGTTTTGTCCCTAAAGTAGTATACATTAATGGTTCATTCCTTTTTATGGCTAAATAGAATTCCATTTTATAGATATACCACAGTTCGTTTTCCTTTCCTTACTTTGTTTTACTTTCTCTGTAGTATTTGTCACCTTTTGACATTATGTTTCTATTTTTGTTTGTTTGCTGTCTCCCAGAATGTAAGTTCCATGAGGGCAGGGACTTTGCTTTGTATACTGTTACAACCACAGTGCTTGGCATATAGTAGGCACCTAATAAATATTTGTTGAATACCTGTATCTTACTTCAGACCTTTAGTTAACACAGCAACAACACAGCTTTGATATGATATTGATGTTCTGATCATTTATCCTGAAAAGCAGTATTGGGTTGGAAATCATAACTGGAATTTTGAAAATTGTTTCTTGGTTGTCTTCTCATTGATATATTATAATGAGGAAAAATAAATTATACGAGTGAAGATTGATCTTTTAAAAGACAAATTAAATATCGGTGTTCAATGATGTGTTTTTGGTGCTATAAATTAGTTTATGCAGAATTTATGAGTCAAACCTAGGCAATTAATTCTGATGGTTATTCAAAAAGAGTCAGCCATAAGGACAATTGGGAGAAAGCAGGGATTAGTTAAGATGAAATACAATTTTGAATAATCAAAATTTTACTGTGTCTCAAAAGAAATGCATTGTTTGCCCTGTTTGCCATGTGTGAGTGTGTGTGTGTGTGTGTGTGTGTGTGTGTGTGTATGGCGGGGGGTGGTGTGGGTGTGGGTGTGAGAGAGATCCTGCTTACTGAAACATGAAAACCTTGTTTGTTTCAGGATCAGATTTGCAAGTATGTCTCCCTAAGGGCCCAACATGCTGCTCAAGAAAGATGGAAGAAAAATACCAACTAACAGCACGATTGAACATGGAACAGCTGCTTCAGTCTGCAAGTATGGAGCTCAAGTTCTTAATTATTCAGAATGCTGCAGTTTTCCAAGGTGAGTTCTGGGGATTATTTTAGATGTGCTGCTCAATGGCATCATTATTTGGGCACTGGGCTTTCAAATGCTAAGTATAATTTATAAATTACCATTCCAGCATTAATGCTTGATATTTTTTTTTTTTTTTGAGACGGAGTCTCGCTCTGTAGCCCAGGCTGGAGTGCAGTGGCCGGATCTCAGCTCACTGCAAGCTCCGCCTCCCGGGTTCACGCCATTCTCTGGCCTCAGCCTCCCGAGTAGCTGGGACTACAGGCGCCCGCCACCTCGCCCGGCTAGTTTTTTGTATTTTTAGTAGAGACGGGGTTTCACCGTGTTAGCCAGGATGGTCTCGATCTCCTGACCTCGTGATCCACCCGTCTCGGCCTCCCAAAGTGCTGGGATTACAGGCTTGAGCCACCGCGCCCGGCCAATGCTTGATATTAAAAACCTCCTAGTGAGAAATTCTGGTTTAAAAAATCACATTTTCAGAGAAGCTTCATTTCAATCTTTGGAAAGGTGAGTATTGTCAAAAAATCATTGTTCAAGGACATTCTATTTATCTGTATATAAAGGTTATAAATCTCTACAGAAAGAATAAATAATATTTTATCTCAGCTGGGTTCAAAAGCAAAAAAGTTTCCTTAAATACTGAGCCTGGTTTTCTCCAGGAATGAGTCAGATGCTTGTGGGACACATGTGAACTCCTTCTGACCACTAGGACCATTTCCATTTAAGAGGCAGACACTGGCTTATTGGCCCAGCATTTTCCCATTTGTGTGAGTGGTGACCTCTCCTCTCTTTGTGATTCTCACTTCTTACCATGCCTGTGAATGATTGCGAAAGAAGCTGTTGTGGCATTGCCAGAATGGGTAGGAAATGACACTTCTCCTTGCTAACTTGTAGGACTATCATAGCAGGATGGGGAGTACCTCCCTCAATTCTAACACCCAGCTAGGAAGATGATGATGATGATGGAGTTGGTGGTGGTGGTGATGATAGCAAACACTTATATGGCACCATGTACTAGGTACTCTTTTAAGTGGTTTACATGTATTCATTCTTTTAATCCTCACAATGTAATTATGAGTACATATTAGTATCCTTATTTTGTCGATGGAAATCTAAGGCACAGAATGATTAAGTAACTTGCTCAGGGCCCCAAAATTAATAAATAAATGGCAAAGGCAGGATTTGAACCCAGGTGGCATGGCTCTTAGAGTCTATTCTTTTAACTATCCCCATAGGCTGTCTCCTGTGACTGGGAAAATTAATTATGGATATCCACAATTAATTAGTAATTAATTAATTATCGAGCTTTCTTCTATCGTTCTTCAAGCAGAGGGAATCAGCCACCTTTTTCTTGCCTCACCAAGAGAGTATCGAGGTCAGATAGAAAAATAACACTCTGACTGCCTGACATAGCAAAGCTTGAGATTTATGACACTGTTACAAGAATTAACCTCTTTGAATTATAAGGTGGGTTGATTATAGCTTATTTTTGTATTAGAATGAAATCTTTAGAATTAGCTAAGAAAATTGTTTAGATTAGTGAATAAAGCCTACATTCACAACAGTTTCTTGGGTCAAAGCCTCAGGGGATGTTAGGCTGATTATATGAAATATAACATGTAAGCTTGAAGTATTTGTTAACCTATTTATGCAGTCAAACTCTTGTGAAGAGTTTGTTGAGACTAACAATTTGGTGATAGAATGAATAATTTAGGCAGATTTTAAAAATACATGTAGCATTCATGAACTTCTTAGATTGGTTTTGGAGTTGATCTGTTGGATGAAAGTGGGGTGAGAAGAAATGATGTGACACGAGAATTGAGTTGAAGCAGAGAGCTGAGTCTTACTCTTTGGGGAATCAAGGTCCCTTTTTAGAACAGAGTATTAGTGATTTGTTTAATTCCCAGAATATCCAAGCTCACAGATGTTACCTTATAATCCTTGTCTGATTGGAGCGGAGTGGCAGAGTGATCATACTGGTATTTTAACATACATAGTAGCTGACATGGTTATCTATCTGAGGGCCTGGGCTGTCAGTATTTACACCTCTGTCCAGTTCTGCACTTTGCATACTGTGTTTTCTAGATCTGCAAAAATGTGAGACTAGGAGAGAAAAGAAGTTCTGACAAGATTTTAGTTGGATTAGCTTCCAGATAAGCCTGCTGTAGCTTGGAGGCTGAATACTAGTACTGTGAACAGAGGGTAGAAAATGGAGCAGCATCTACTAATTGTATCTCTCTCTCCCTTTCTCTCTGTCTCTCTTTCACTTACACACACATACACTTTCTTGAATTGTGGGGATAGACAGAAGGACAACCCTAGCAAAGGAACTTGGAGACAATGAAATGATGTCTGAGCTCATTATTGCTAGTGCCCTTTACCTTGTCACCATCTGTACTCATTCTTTATCTTGTTTCACTCCCTCTTCTCATTCTTTTCCTGCCTCACTTTTAGAAAAAATAAACCTCACAAAGATAAATAAACCATGATCCCAGACCTCAAGGCACTTGTACAGTGTTGCAGAAGACATTGCACCTAAATCCTTTTGTAACAAACATTTGTAGAGACAGGACTTCAAACTGGGGACCACTACAAGATAATGTATTATTAATTGCTAAGAAAAAGAGAGCATCCACTTTTTTCTTTCTTATGACCGTTTATTATTCCAATGAATTGAAATTAAGAGACACAATTGTTTTTCCCCTAAAATACATCCCCTCCCCAATATTCTGGTAGACCAAATTAGTGAGAAAACCATCCCAGTACTTCACTCATATGAAATTTGATATGACAGCTTTTGCTAGCTATTTTCTTCATCACATGAAGTTGAAGAAAGCTCATCTTGATCTTGGCCTAGATCCACAATCTCTTTAGTATTCCTTCACTAGTCCACATTGAGGGTATTTAAGCAGTGAGTGCTTTCTGCAAATATGTGCACAGTTCCACGAGCAGTCCTTACTGCCTCGATTTGGATTTGATGTCTTCATTTGCAGGAAGCCTTTGCCCTTATAAATGTGCCTGGGGCCCTTTGCTACAGTGGTTGGAGTGCTCTATTGCTAATGTTGTTTTGATAATGATTGAAGCATTTAAAAAAGTTGTTCTTTATTTTCAATCTTTGCATTGCCTCGTTTCCTAAATTTAATTTACTTAGATGTGCTTAGTAAAATGAGGCAGCACAATCACTTTTTGTTTCTGCTTAATTAATTCTTTCTGAAAAACTCCACTAAAAGTAGGTTTTCCTTTCTCTTTTTCTTTTTCTTCTCCCCACCTTATAATAATTATGATGATAATAATAGTGAAGATTTATTAAGTGCCTACTATATGATGCTTACTTTTACATAATTATCTCATTTAATTTTACCAGTAGCTCTACGAGGTCTGTACTGTAATTATCTCCATTTTACAGACGAGGAAACTCATTGATGCCACAGCTTCTTCTGAGCCATCATATGACATGGCTTTGCTTGTTCTGAATGTACTTGAGGTAAAACAAAATTGAGAAGTTGAATTTGTGGTTCTTGTGAAGAAAAATGGAATAGAATTCTGAATTTTTCATCATCTCACTACCACCTCTATACCTTCAAACCTTGAGTTCTATTTTCTTTGTAGAATTTTATTATGATTTTCAGCCTTGTACTATCAAGAAATATTTGGGGTACATCCAGGTCTTTTCCAGATGTTGGATAATTCTAGTCTTCCCCAAGGTACCACTGACTTTGAGTGATAATAGACTCTTTTATATGCAGCAATACCTTGCTTTTTTTGGAAGTTGCCTATCCCACAACTTGAACTCTCTTCATCAGAAAGGAAAAATAGTGGTTAAGCAGGAAATCACCTCATCTGAAAGGTTTTTGGGTCCTTGCTTAGAGCCTACTACTGTTCCATGTTTATGTGTAGTCTTCACACACTTGATTTTCTGGCTTTCTAGGGGGGGATCCAAGAACTCACTAAATGTGGCACTTGGGGACATTTAATAGAGGACCATACTCCTGCAGGCCACAGTGGCTCTTGTATTACATTAGGTCCAATGTTCACAGTGTGGTTACAAGTAAATAAGGAAAGTTCAACTTACATTCACTGTCCTTTTCTTAATATTTCCATTTTAAATGGCTAAAATGAATTTCCTCAGTGCTTAAGATCAGTGAAAGAAACACTGGACTTGGAGTCAGAAAATCTAAGTTCAAATTCTAGATCTGCATTTATGAGCTTTATGATTTGGGGCAGTTATTTAGATTCCAATAGCCTCAGTTTTCTTATCTGCAAAATGGACATAAAAATTGCAGTCCTGCTTACTTTTGTAAAGTAGAAATAATGAATGTGAAAGTATCTTGAAAACTGTAAAACACTATATGCATGCATTATCTAGACAGCTCATTTATGTGGACCGCTTCACCCCAGGTGGTGCCAAATAAATGATGCATTATCATTACAGACATTAACCTCGACAAGGCTGGAGTTCATGATGTACTTCAACAACTTTTGCCACTTATAGATGATATATATGCAAACAGCTCCAGTGTACAGACGAAAGAGTACTTAGGCAAAACACTCTTTGAGAAAAGGGTTTATTTTATGCACTCTTGGATGTGAAGCTGTATTGTTTGAAGTGTCAATACTGCCAGGAGTAATCCTTTTTTCAGCTTCCTGAAGCTTCTCTTCTGGCTAGTATCTGGTGTATTTCATATACGAATAAGCGGCTAGATCAGGAAGGGTTTGTCGGTTCAGGCCATATTTTAATTGCATTTTTTGGTCCACACTGTTATGGCAGAGAGGAGGAAAAGGTTGGTATAAGTCTGGAGATCTTCAGTTGATCCTCACTCAGTATTGGCAAGCTTGCTTTCTTCTACCTGCTTTCTGTGGAGATGAAAAAGACATCTCTGAATGCGGGGGAGGGCAATGTTTCTGTGCTTCTTCTGTTGTTTCTCTCCCTTATTTTCTGTTTCCATCAGCTCTTGGCAGTTTTTAGACTCTCTTCTGTCAGATTCCTGTCTCTCCCACTCCCCCTAAATAAAATTGACCTTGGTTAGAATACCCTTTTCTGTCAGCTCATAGCAATTTCTCCAGTCATTTCTGCTTGAAATAACTGTTTAGGGACATTATTCAAGCAAAGCTTTTTTCCTTCACAGTTAATATGTGACTCAATAATTGCTTGAATGTTGATAAACATGTTTTTGAGATTCAATCATTTGCTAATTTAGTTTTTATTATGTAGTGGGGATTTTAAGTGAGTACTGAGCCGTTTTTCTCCATTTCACAATTCTTTCCCCCTGACTAGCCTGACAGTTCTGCCCACACTCCAGCTCTGTGCAGGCTGAGCCCCATTGCATCCCCAACTCTAACTGCCCGCCAGTCTGTCACAACCCTTTCTTGGTTAAAAATAATGTATGGGAGAGAATAATTACATTGATGTCTAATCAAAACTTAATTCATTTGCCGGAGCTAAATATAATAGCATTAAACTAAATAGAATAATTTTAGGAACTCAAACCACGGCCATGAGTGAAGTTATATATCCTCAAAAATGTAAATTATTAATCAAACCACTCATCTGTACAGCAAAGCTCTAGTAATCCCATTATAAAAGAGTGAATTTCTCATCAGAGCCCAGAAGATGCTGGCTTTAATTAGTGGACTTTTATGGCACCAACTCAAAGGCATATTTTGGTTACAAAGTTTTTAAAAATGCAATTCTTTAATTATTAGGGTTATTGGAAAACCAAATGGAAACTGAGTGTTTAAAGCCATTTCAGTTTTAAAGTAAAAACTTTTGGATTAAATTCGGTCTCAAAATTCTGTGACTTTAGTAGAGCCAGAGGCTGGGGGAGTTATAAACCTTTCCTGGGCCCTCTATTGATTTAGAAGTCAGTCATTAGGCTGAAAACTGTTTAATGAAAAGAGCTTAGAAAAACGACTCAATGTGCAGCCGGAGACCATTCTGGGGCCAACCATGAGGTGAGGAGATTATGCAGATGAACTCTTTTACCCCAGCCCATCGCCCTTGATTGAACAAGGTCCTGAACTCATGCCCTTGATTTAACAGGGCTCTGAACTCACCTCCTCTTGCTGTCATCATCACTGCCCACCTTTCTCACTAGTGGGATCAACAAAGCACATTAAAGGACAGTGTCCCTGCCCTCTAGAAGCTTCCAGGAAAAACACCACTTTTGCCTAGAGTGCTTACTCTCTACCTCCCCACCAGCCCCCAAAGTGGGATTTGTTTGCTTTCTGAAAACATATGTTCCTCCTCTTCTTTCTGTCTCACTGAGTTGAAGTACCTGATATTGGAGTAATGAAGCATATGTTTGAGAGATTTGAATTCTCTTGTCAGTAGAGTGGAGGTAGAAACAATTTCCCTCTAAGCTGGAAGTGGTAACATAGAAATTAAAAGCCTCTTTCCTTCTATTGACTGAGATGCTTCCAGGGGCTGAGGCACCTGTATTGCTCCTTTTCCTTCATTGTACTTTTTAGTCACCAGGTCTCATTTCTTCCTGCATCCTTCCCACATCATTTTCCTACATTCCAACTGAGACCCCCTATGGGTCTCAGTTACCTCATTTATCATATGCAGATGCCTTTTGACTTTAGTTCCTCTCTGATTTCAGTTCCAGGCTCCATCAGCTAACATCTAGACTACCAGCAAATGTATACCTGGGTTTCATGCCTTTAGCCTCCCTTGCTTCCCAGTTCAGCAATGGAGTGTAATGATTAAGAATGCAGGCTCTAGGGGGCATTTTGACAGGGTTTGAATGAGTCTGGGTGGGGGTAGGCAGGCTGGTATGGAGAGAAGAAAGCTGAGGGCTTGGGTGAGGATTAGAAACCTCCTTTCTGGGGCCGGGCGCGGTGGCTCAAGCCTGTAATCCCAGCACTTTGGGAGGCCGAGACGGGCGGATCACGAGGTCAGGAGATCGAGACCATCCTGG